>NC_086454.1:175032068-175332068 GCF_028390025.1 Pseudophryne corroboree | reverse complement strand
AAAGCCCATTCTACTTGGTCGGTTGGATCTTCTTGGGCGGCCCACCGTGGAACGACCCTTGAACAATTGTGCAAGGCGGCTACGTGGTCCTCGGGGGAACATATTTATTAGGTTCTATGCCTTTGATACTGCCGCTTCCCAGGATGCTTCCTTTGGACGCCGGGTTCTTGTGCCCACTACAGTGTGTCTCCTCCCATAAGGAACTGCTTTATGACATCCCCGATGTTATTCCTTGTGGAGCCCAGTGTACTCCGCAGTAGAAAACGAGATTTATGGTAAGAACTTACCGTTGTTAAATCTCTTTCTGCAAGGTACAGTGGGCTCCACAAGGCGCCCACCCTGATGCACTTAGCTTTTTTGGGTTGGTATTGACATAGCCGCTGACACCCTCTCCTGCGGTGAGTGTGTGGTGTAATTGGCTACGAGCGGTTGTCGTCTCTGGTACCTGCTACTGCATTGGGCTGGTTAACTAAACTGAGCTCACTGGCTTTTTTCCAGTTCTTAGCTATTACACAGCGGGCCGCATGTAAGATTTGGAGTACAAGGCTATTCGCATGGCTATCCAGGTTGGATAAGGGAAGGCCCAGCAGGTCTGACCAGGGGCCCAGGGTTATCCGTGAACAGAAAATAGAACCAATAAGAGCTTCCACCTGAGTCCAGAACATGCATATTTTTGGGCATGACCACCATATGTGTTTGAAATCTCCGGTTTGGCCGCACCCACGCCAACACAGTGGAGAGGACCCTGGAAAGATCCTATGCAAGGTTGCAGGGACCCTATACCATCTTGTGTAGACTTTATAGGAATTTTCCTTTACTAAAGAGGAGATTGAAGACTGGGCTACTTTTTGTCTAATGATTTCCCAGGAGTCGTCATCGGGGGGTGGGCCTAGGATTTGTTCCCACTTACTTTCATGGGGAAGTATATTTACTGCCTTCAGGGAACGTAGTAAACCGTAGAGTATAGAGATAATACCCTGCCGCATAGGAGAGTAAATACAAAGACGCTCCAAGGGGGTGAGCTGGCGAATTACCCGGGGTTTGGGGAGGGAGCTTAAAAAGGAGCGGAGCTGTAAGTATTCATAAAATACAGGTTGGGAAATATCATATCTGTCACTTAGAGATTGAAGGGAACGCCATGAGGACCCATCTATAAAATCAAATACCGGACGTGGGTTCAAATGAAGCCACGAATGGGATCGCAAGGTGGAGCCTGGGGGGAAATCCTGGTTATCCCAAATGGACGTGATGGGTGAAGGGAAAGTGGACAAGCCATAATGGCGAATGCAGAAAAGCCACAGGGAGCAGGTGAGTTTTGTTGAAGGGATACAGGTACGCCTTGTCCGTAGTGGCTTAGTTGGTGTAAGAAGGGAAACCAAAGTGGAGACCCCGGCCACTAAGAGTTCAATTCGAATCCAGGGTAGGTGGGGGGGTTGGGGAGAACCATGCAAGAGCCTGACTCAGGTGGGTTGCATGATAGTATTTACGGATATCCGGCAATCCTCTACCTCCCGCTAACGGGTCACGTACCAGGGTGGAGGTCCTGATTCTAGGGGGCTTATTAGACCATATAAATTTTACGAAGAGTTTCTGCATTCGACATAAGGCCTCAGCGGGGATGCTTATGGGGAGAGTTTGAATCAGATACAAAATCCTGGGAAGGATATTCATCTTTACTGATACTATCCGTCCGAACCAGGCTATAATCTGTTTATCCCAAGCTCGAAGGTCTGACTCTATACACTTAAAAAGGGCTGGGAAGTTTTCAGAGTATAGAGAGTCGTAGGAGTTTGTGATATACACGCCTAGATACTTGATTTTCTTGGAGCGCCAAGAAAAGTTAAAGTTAGCAGCTAGGAGAGATCTGGTATTCTCGTCAAGATGCAGGGGGAGGGCCTCCGATTTAGAGTAATTGATGCGATATCCCGAGTAGTGAGAGTATAATGATAGGGTTTTAAATAGATTAGGGATAGATATATTGGGAGAGGAGAGAGTTAAAAGAACGTCATCTGCGAATAATGACAATTTGAATTCCTCTTCACAAACAGAGATTCCTTTGACGTCGGGGTTGGTCCTAACCATACACGCCAGAGGTTCGATTGTCATAGCAAAAATTTGTGGTGACAGGGGGCACCCCTGGCGTGTACCGTTGCTGATGTGAAAGAGGTGAGAGTCTTTGCCATTAACCCGGACTCTAGCAGAGGGGTTGGAGTAGAGTGCCTGAATACCCTGAAGTAGGCTTCCCCCCAGACCGAACCTGCGTAGGGTGGCGAACATGAAGGGCCAAAGTATTTTATCAAAAGCCTTCTCTGCGTCAAGCGAGAGAAGGATGGAGGGCAATCTGGTTTTGTTAATAAGATGGACCAGATTAATAGTTCTCCGTGTATTGTCTCTAGCTTGTCGGCCTGGGATGAAGCCCACCTGGTCAGCGTGTATTAAGCGGGGGAGAATTGGATTTAATCTTAGGGCTAGAATTTTGGCAAATAGTTTAATATCGTTATTTAATAAAGAAATGGGGCGGTAGCTAGCACAAGAGTTGGGGTCCTTCCCAGGCTTATGGATCAAAACTATTCGTGCCTCCAATGCACGGGGAGAAAGGGGGTTACCACTTAAGAAACCATTAAAAAGCCTACAAAGGTGGGGTAATAAAGTCCCCTTAAATTTCTTATAGTACATAATTGACATCCCATCAGGTCCAGGGGCCTTACCTGGTTTCTGAGTTGTAAGAGCATTCTCTAATTCCTCGACGGTGATCTCTGAACCTAACTGGGACACTGTCGAGCTACTCAAGGATGGTAGGTTACATTTATCTAGGAGGGAGTCAATCCCCTCATCAAATCTCGGTGACAGGGAGGGGGTCACTTCCGAGTTATACAATGATTTATAAAACTCCTCAAATTCACCCAGCATGCGGTCAGGATCATGAGTCAGAGTTCCTTGTTTGGTGCGAATGGATAAAATATTTTTGGAAGAAATCTGAGCCCTCAACTTTCTGGCTAGGAGTTTATCTGCTTTATCCCCTTTTTCATAATATATCTGATTAAGACGTCTAAGGCACTGTTCAGTCTTGTGCGCTAACAACATATTAAGTTCGCCCCTGATTTTAAGCACCTTTTCTAGATCAGCAGGATTTAGGGAGGACTTATGAACTTCCTCCAATTGATGGAGTTGATTGGTTAACTCTAAAATCTTTTGGGAACGCTGTTTATTGAGCCTGGCCGCGGTGTGGATGAAGTGGCCCCGGAGGACCGCTTTATGTGCCTCCCACAGGGTCATATCAGATATACCGGGTGTTTGGTTCTCGTTGAAGTAATCAGTCAATGCTAGAGTAGTTTGCTGTAGCACTTCAGGCTGTTGTGGAAGGGCATCGTTAAGGGACCAAGATGGGGGGGAGGGAGTGCGAGCCAGCCCAGTCAGAGTCAGAGATATCGGGGCGTGGTCGGACCACGTAATTGGATAAATACAGCAGTTCTGGATTCTAGAGGTCATATCTCTTCCAACCATAATCATGTCAATTCTAGTATATAAATTGTGGACTGGGGAAAAAAACGTATAATCTTTTAACTAAGGGGTCGACAACCCTCCAGGAGTCAAATAGTAGATGGTTTTTAAGTAGCGACTGCAAGGCTCTGGAGTTACGGGCGCTTATGTGGGACTGGGACGGTGGGAGGGGGTGGGAGCGATCAAGATTATGGTGTAATATAGTGTTAAAGTCTCCTGCTATTAAGAGGTCACCTTTCCTGCATTGGGCGATTTTAGAGTCCAAGGAAGCAAAGAACGAGGCCTGATTAACATTGGGAGCGTAGATATTAACCATAGTGATGGGAACATTATTAAGTTTGCCTACTATAATAAGGAACCTACCGCGTTTGTCTTTAATGATTCGGTCTGATTCCAAATGTAGATGAGCCGGGATCAGAATTGCGACCCCTCTTTTCTGTGCGATCGCAAGCATGGATAGCGACAGGGTGGCGTCTAGAGCGCAGTTCGGGATGGGAAATACCTCTAAAATGCGTCTCTTGAAGGAATACCAGATCTCCCCTCACCTGTTTCAGAAAAAGAAATAACTTGGTCCTCTTTTGGGGACTATTGAGACCCTTCACATTATAGGATATTACATTGATAGACATAGTGTTACCAGTATGAGCATAGCATGATTGAACCTAACGACCCAAGGACGGTCTCCCTGGGAGACAAGGGAGACAAGGGGGAGAGGAAGAGTAGGAAGTGAGAAAAGAAGGGAAAGAGACAAAAGAAGCAAAAAGAGACATCTAGAATACTGTAAAATGAACAAGTAGTTTTGACCGAGCCAGCGACCCATTGTACACTACGTACGTGTCCGTATGTTTGAGCACCCGTATGGGGAATCTAAGGGAGATAATAAATCCCCTATGCCCAAACCTGACTATAGTGGCTCGGTGGGGGGCGCAGCTCCGACCACCAAGGGGCCCACCAACTAAACATGGAGAGGTCGACCGAGGGGGTCGGGGCAACAACTAACCATAATGAACCACCGTTAGGAACCAGGAAACAGAATGAATATATGGTAAATTATATAAGCTCAGCTCAGGGAGGAACTTTTAAACCTCCAAACCAGATTGCATAACAGTAACAATTAACATATAGTAACCCATCAGAGCATCTGTGAAGGAGTTTTCAAGGAGGGTCATGATTTGTAGAGGTTTTCTCCGGGACTGTCGACCAAAGGCGTCGAGGTGCTCGTTGTGGGAGGAGAGAGTTCGGTGAGTGTCGGAGATCTGGTGCATCCCGCGGGGAGGAAGATTTATTGGACTCCGGAGGGTGCAAGTTCAATCTCAGCAGAAGCCTGTGAGCCTCCTCCTTGGATGGTGCCAGCAGTCTCTTCCCATCAAGCTGTACAATTAGGGCAAAGGGAAAACCCCATCTGTAACGGATTTGATTATCCCTGAGGATTTGGGTGTATTCCCTCAGGTCGAAGCGCCTCTTAAGAGTAGTAGGGGATAAGTCCTGAAACACCATGAGCTTGTGAGATTCGAACAGACACACGTCCTTGTTCCGGACAGCCGTTAGAATTTTATCTTTAGTTTTGAAATAGTGACAGCGTAAAACTACGTCACGAGGAGGGGACGAAGTTGAGGGTTTTTGGCGTAGGGAGCGATGGGCCCTGTCTAGGAGGAACTGTTCGCATGGAATGTCCGGCAGGAGGTGTTGAAAAAACCGGAGGAGGAAATCTTCCAGTTGTGCTGATTCCACCGATTCTGGAATATATTTAATGCGCAAGTTATTACGTCGTGCGCGGTTATCAGCGTCCTCCTGTTGGTCTTGGAGTAGGTAGATATCCTCCTGCATGACTTGAACGGAATGTTCTAGTTCCTGCTGGAAAGTGATGACTTCATCGATTTTCTGTTCAACATCATTGGTGCGGGCCCCAAGATCAGATATCTCCGCCTTGAGACCGGAGATGGCTTTGTGGATCTCTGAATGGAAGGCCTGTTTCAGCGATTTCATTTCCGTTAAAATTGAGGAGAAGCAATCTTTCATGGGATAGATGAGTCTTCCTCCGATTCCGAAACCAAAACAGGGGGGGGGGGGGGGGGGGGGCGGCTGGTACTTTGGCTGCACTAGACTTCATTTTGGAAATAAAGGACGATATTTCCGCCGAAGCTGTGGCTTTCTTAGACTTGGATTTAGATTTAGGCATGGTGTGTGACAGTCCCGAACATGGAGAGGGTCATAAGTCAGAGCTGAGCCATAACGTAAGTAGTTAGTGATCCATCATGAATTAAGCATAGAGAATAAACATAGGAAGACCCCCAGGGTCGCACCCACAGGCATTCAGCAAGTCATTCCCCCGGCCATCAGAATCATCGAGGACTGATATATAGAGGCACACTGCAAGTGTAGGGGAGAGAGATGATGGGCCCAGATGATCACCGCTCAGGTGCCCAGCGTGTACCCCGCGGTCCCAGGGCAGCGGGGTGGGGAGGAGCGGGTAGAGATCCTCTGCAACAAGTCGGGGGTCCCAGGACGGATGTCCCTGAGCCGGTCACACCGGAGCGTAAGACGTGTCGGGCTGTCCAAATGGCACCGTGCCGGGTGCAGGGCCCGTAAGCAGGGACTTCAATGTATGCGGGCCTCCGGTGCTGGGACTAATAATAGGCCGCAGCGGGGGGAGTAGTGTGTGCCCCAGCAGCGATGACCCCGGGGAGGGTCAGGTGGCGGGAGGGCCGGGTCCGGTATCCAGTCCCAATGCGAGGTCTGCAAAGGAGCCGAGGAGCCGCGTACCTAACGACTGCCGGAAGTAGCCAGCCGCAGTCGTCCCCTAGTGCGGGTGTTGAAGAGCGTTGGTGGGGGTGAGTAAGGGGAGGAAGGAAGCGGCTCACCTCTTCGTGCGGCGTGTGTCGCCGAGACCCGTGGCTGTAGCTTCAGCACTTGTGCGGGAACAGAAGATGGCCGCCGTCTCTGAGGCTCCAGGGTGGCGGCGTCCACGTCTTCGGCCTGACCTCCTCACCCCCGCAGTGTGCAGCGTCTCAGCAGTATAGTCAGGTGGGGGGGGGACCGGTCTCCGGCCGGGGGAGACCAGGTAGAGACCCGCCAGGAGAGGACACAGGACCGGAGCTCCGGGCGTCCCACCGCAGGTGAGGGATCAAAATTGAGGCTCCGGCTTTGAGGTGGAGGGTAGGCCGCAACCCGCGGGAGCCAGTATACTGGCTCCCCGATTCCGCAGCACCACCACACCACACAGGAGTGTACCCTCAATCAGGGGGACGAGGTTTAAGGGGTCTTTTGTGAAAGGGGAGAGATTTTAAGGCAGTAAATCTCCCGTTTTCGAGGAGCTCACAGAAATTGCTGCCTCACATTTCAGCCTCCAGGCCACGCCCCCCCATCTAAAGAAAGATTTAGGACTATCTGGTGTGCACTGGCTCCTCCCACTATGACCCTCCTCCAAGCCTCAGTTAGATTTCTGTGCCCGGCCGAGCTGGATGCACACTAGGGGCTCTCCTGAGCTCCTAGAAAGAAAGTATAGTTTAGGTTTTTTATTTTACAGTGAGACCTGCTGGCAACAGGCTCACTGCAGCGAGGGACTAAGGGGAGAAGAAGCGAACCTACCTAACTGGTGGTAGCTTGGGCTTCTTAGGCTACTGGACACCATTAGCTCCAGAGGGATCGAACACAGGACCCGACCTCGTCGTCCGTTCCCGGAGCCGCGCCGCCGTCCCCCTTACAGAGCCAGAAGCAAGAAGGTCCGGAAAATCGGCGGCTGAAGACTTCTGTCTTCTCCAAGGTAGCGCACAGCACTGCAGCTGTGCGCCATTGCTCCTCATGCACACCACACACTGCCGTCATTGATGGGTGCAGGGCGCTGGGGGGGGGGGGGGGCGGCCTGAGCAGCAATAATATACACCTTGGCTGGCAAACTGACACCATATATAGCCCCAGGGGCTATATAGGTGTAAATTAACCCCTGCCAGATGTTTTAAAATAGCGGGAGAAAGCCCGCCGAAAAAGGGGCGGAGCCATCTCCCTCAGCACACTGGCGCCATTTTCCCTCACAGCTCCGCTGGAAGGATCGCTCCCTGGCTCTCCCCTGCAGTCCTGCACTACAGAAAGGGTAAAAAAGAGAGGGGGGGGGGCACAAATTTAAGCGCATTATAGATTGTATATGCAGCTATAAGGATAAACACTTTTATAGGTGATATCCCTGTGATATATAGTGCTCTGGTGTGTGCTGGCATACTCTCCCTCTGTCTCCCCAAAGGGCTTTGTGGGGTCCTGTCCTCTGTCAGAGCATTCCCTGTGTGTGTGCTGTGTGTCGGTACTGCTGTGTCGACATGTATGATGAGGATAATGATGTGGAGGCGGAGCAAATGCCTGTGAATGTGATGTCACCCCCTGCGGGGTCGACACCTGTGTGGATGGACTTATGGAAGGAATTACGTGACAGTGTCAGCTCCTTACATAAAAGGTTTGACGACATAGGACAGCCGGCTACTCAGCTTGGGCCTGTCCAAGCGTCTCAAATGTCATCAGGGGCTGTAAAATGCCCGCTACCTCAGATGACAGATACTGATGTCGACACGGATACCGACTCCAGTGTCGACGACGATGAGACTAGTGTACCCTCCAATAGGTCCACCCGTTACATGATTGAGGCAATGAAAAATGTATTACACATTTTTGATGATAATACCCCAGGTAACACAAAAAAGGGTATTATGTTTGGTGAGAAAAAACTACCAGTAGTTTTTCCTGCATCTGAGGAATTAAATGAGGTGTGTGAGGATAAGAAATTAATAATTTCTAAACGCTTATTGGCAGCGTACCCTTTCCCGTCAGAGGATAGGTCACGTTGGGAAACACCCCCTAGGGTAGATAAAGCGCTGACACGCTTATCAAAAAAGGTGGCACTACCGTCTCCGGATACGGCCGCCCTAAAGGAACCTGCTGATAGAAAGCAGGAAAATACCCTTAAAGCTATATACACACACACACCGGCATTATATTGAGACCCGCTATTGCATCGGCTTGGATGTGCAGTGCTGCAGCTGCGTGGTCAGATTCCCTGTCAGATAACATTGATACTATGGATAGGGACAATATTTTGCTGACGATAGAGCATATAAAAGACGCCGTCTTATACATGCGTGATGCACAGAGGGATATTTGCCGGCTTGCATCAAAAATAAGCGCTATGTCCATTGCCGCCAGAAAGGGGGTTATGGACTCGGCAAGGGTCAGGCGATGCCGACTCGAAGCGGCACATGGAAGTTTTGCCCTATAAAGGGGTGGAACTATTTGGGGATGGTCTTTCAGACCTCGTTTCCACAGCTACTGCTGGGAAATCGACTTTTTTGCCACAGGCTACCCCACAGCAAAAGAAAGCACCATATTATCAGGTACAGTCCTTTCGGCCCCCAAAAAATAAGAGGGCTAGAGGTTCATCCTTTCTGCCAAGAGGCAAAGGTAGAGGAAAAAAGCTGCAGCATACAGCTAGTTCCCAAGAGCAGAAGTCCTCCCCTGCGTCCGGTAAGTCCACAGCATGACGCTGGGGCTGCTCAGGCGGATCCGGGTACGGTGGGGGTCCATCTCAGAATTTTCAGCGCACAGTGGGCTCTCTCACAGGTGGATCCCTGGGTCCTTCAAGTAGTATCTCGGGGGTACAGGCTGGAATTCGAGACGTCTCCCCCCCGCCGTTTCCTAAAATCTGCCTTACCGGCAACTCCCTCTGCCAGGGAGGCAGTGTTGGTGGCTATTCAAAAACTATATTCACAGCAAGTGATTGTCAAGGTACCCCTCCTTCAACAAGGAAAGGGTTACTATTCCACAATGTTTGTGGTACCGAAACCGGACGGTTCGGTGAGACCCATCTTAAATTTAAAAGCTTTGAACACTTATATCAAAAGATTCAAGTTCAAGATGGAATCGCTCAGGGCGGTTATTGCGAGCCTGGACGAGGGGGATTACATGGTCTCTCTGGACATCAAGGATGCGTACCTGCATGTCCCCATTTACCCTCCGCACCAGGAGTACCTCAGATTTGTGGTACAGGACTGTCACTATCAGTTCCAGACACTGCCGTTTGGGCTATCCACGGCACCGAGGGCCTTTACCAAGGTAATGGCCGAAATGATGATACTCCTTCGCAAGAAGGGAGTTTTAATTATCCCGTACTTGGACAATCTCCTGATAAAAGCGAGATCCAAGGAACAGTTGGTGGTGGGAGTAGCACTTTCTCGGGAAGTGCTGCAACAGCACAGCTGGATTCTCAATATTCCAAAGTCACAGCTGGTCCCGACGACACGTCTTCTGTTCCTAGGAATGATTCTGGAAACAGACCAGAAAAAAAGTGTTTCTTCCAGTGGAAAAAGCCGTGTCATGTCTAGTCAGAAACCTCCTAAAACCCGGACAGGTATCGGTACATCAATGCACACGAGTCCTGGGAAAAATGGTAGCTTCGTACGAAGCAATTCCATTCGGAAGGTTCCACGCAAGGATTTTCCAGTGGGACCTGTTGGACAAATGGTCCGGGTCCCATCTCCAAATGCAGCAGCGGATAACCCTGTCGGCAAGGACCAGGGTGTCGCTGCTGTGGTGGCTGCAGAGGGCTCATCTACTAGAGGGCCGCAGATTCGGAATACAGGACTGGGTCCTGGTGACCACGGATGCCAGCCTTCGAGGCTGGGGTGCAGTCACACAGGGAAGAAATTTCCAAGGACTGTGGTCAACTCAGGAAATTTCACTTCACATAAATATTCTGGAGCTAAGGGCCATTTACAATGCCCTAAGCCAAGCAAGACCCCTGCTTCAGAACCAGCCGGTACTGATCCAATCAGACAACATCACGGCGGTCGCCCATGTAAACAGACAGGGCGGCACAAGAAGCAGGAGGGCAATGGCGGAAGCCACAAGGATTCTCTGATGGGCGGAAAATCACGTGTTAGCACTGTCAGCAGTGTTCATTCCGGGAGTGGACAACTGGGAAGCAGACTTCCTCAGCAGGCACGACCTCCACCCGGGAGAGTGGGGACTTCATCCAGAAGTCTTCCAAATGCTGGTAAACCGTTGGGAAAGACCACAGGTGGACATGATGGCGTCCCGCCTCAACAAAAAGCTAAAAAGATATTGCGCCAGGTCAAGGGACCCTCAGGCAATCGCTGTGGACGCGCTAGTAACACCGTGGGTGTACCAGTCGGTTTATGTGTTTCCTCCTCTGCCTCTCATTCCCAAGGTACTGAGAATAATACGAAAGCGAGGAGTGAAAACTATACTCGTGGTTCCGGATTGGCCAAGAAGAGCTTGGTACCCGGAACTTCAAGAGATGCTGTCAGAGGACCCATGGGCTCTGCCGCTAAGGCGGGACCTGCTGCAGCAGGGGCCCTGCCTGTTCCAAGACTTACCGCGGCTGCGTTTGACGGCATGGCGGTTGAACACCGGATCCTTAAGGAAAAGGGCATTCCGCAGGAAGTCATCCCTACCCTGATCAAAGCCAGGAAGGATGTCACTGCAAAACATTATCACCGCATTTGGCGAAAATATGTTGCATGGTGTGAGGCCAGGAAGGCCCCCACGGAGGAATTTCAACTGGGTCGATTCCTGCATTTCCTGCAAGCAGGGGTGACGTTGGGCCTAAAATTGGGATCCATTAAGGTCCAGATTTCGGCTCTGTCGATTTTCTTCCAGAAAGAACTGGCTTCACTGCCTGAAGTTCAGACTTTTGTCAAAGGAGTTCTGCATATTCAGCCTCCTTTTGTGCCCCCAGTGGCACCTTGGGATCTCAATGTAGTTTTGGAATTCCTGAAATCACATTGGTTTGAGCCACTTAAGACTGTGGATTTGAAATATCTCACGTGGAAAGTGGTCATGTTGTTGTCCCTGGCCTCGGCCAGGCGTGTATCAGAATTGGCGGCTTTGTCTTGTAAAAGCCCTTATCTGATTTTCCATATGGATAGGGCAGAGTTGAGGACTCGTCCTCAGTTTCTCCCGAACAGGGCCGTCTTTTCGTATGGGCTCAATGGGCTCTTGCCCAGGGGCCCCAGGAGTCTAAGGGCCCTAGTCTGATAGCTGAGGGTCCCCTCTTTCCAGGGGCACCAGATTTTTGAAAAACGGCCTTGGGGAAACGGAGATATCTGACTTCAAAGCAGTGGTCCCCATCCAAGAATGTTAATTGCTCTTCCCAGCCAGATATCTCGGGTTCTGTCTTACTTAGAGTTTTCCTGAGGGTATTCTCCAAATGATGAGACTCCCCTCTTTGACACTGGCAGCTTGTCTCTACTATGCCCAGAACCAGAGATATAAGCCTTCAAGCAGCTGGTCCCTGCTCCAGCTCCACACATCTGGTTTGCAGTTTTATAAATGTGCCGGTAGATTGATCTGGCTCCTGAACTCTGATCCCCTAGTCTCCAGTATCTCCTGAAAGGTGGGACTCTCTAGTTTTTTATCGCATTCAAATCTAAGAAATCTATTTCCAGGAACTGGAGATATCTGCAGTCAAGCAAGCTGACCTCCCCCCGGAAAATTATGAATATTAAGCTCACTCCACTATCCACCCCTCCCCTGCGTATTACACACTAGAGATGAGCGCCTGAAATTTTTCGGGTTTTGTGTTTTGGTTTTGGGTTCGGTTCCGCGGCCGTGTTTTGGGTTCGAACGCGTTTTGGCAAAACCTCACCGAATTTTTTTTGTCGGATTCGGGTGTGTTTTGGATTCGGGTGTTTTTTTCAAAAAACACTAAAAAACAGCTTAAATCATAGAATTTGGGGGTCATTTTGATCCCAAAGTATTATTAACCTCAAAACCCATAATTTACACTCATTTTCAGTCTATTCTGAATACCTCACACCTCACAATATTATTTTTAGTCCTAAAATTTGCACCGAGGTCGCTGTGTGAGTAAGATAAGCGACCCTAGTGGCCGACACAAACACCGGGCCCATCTAGGAGTGGCACTGCAGTGTCACGCAGGATGTCCCTTCCAAAAAACCCTCCCCAAACAGCACATGACGCAAAGAAAAAAAGAGGCGCAATGAGGTAGCTGTGTGAGTAAGATTAGCGACCCTAGTGGCCGACACAAACACCGGGCCCATCTAGGAGTGGCACTGCAGTGTCACGCAGGATGGCCCTTCCAAAAAACCCTCCCCAAACAGCACATGACGCAAAGAAAAAAAGAGGCGCAATGAGGTAGCTGTGTGAGTAAGATTAGCGACCCTAGTAGCCGACACAAACACCGGGCCCATCTAGGAGTGGCACTGCAGTGTCACGCAGGATGTCCCTTCCAAAAAACCCTCCCCAAACAGCACATGACGCAAAGAAAAAAAGAGGCGCAATGAGGTAGCTGTGTGAGTAAGATTAGCGACCCTAGTGGCCGACACAAACACCGGGCCCATCTAGGAGTGGCACTGCAGTGTCACGCAGGATGGCCCTTCCAAAAAACCCTCCCCAAACAGCACATGACGCAAAGAAAAAAAGAGGCGCAATGAGGTAGCTGTGTGAGTAAGATTAGCGACCCTAGTGGCCGACACAAACACCGGGCCCATCTAGGAGTGGCACTGCAGTGTCACGCAGGATGTCCCTTCCAAAAAACCCTCCCCAAACAGCACATGACGCAAAGAAAAAAAGAGGCGCAATGAGGTAGCTGTGTGAGTAAGATTAGCGACCCTAGTGGCCGACACAAACACCGGGCCCATCTAGGAGTGGCACTGCAGTGTCACGCAGGATGTCCCTTCCAAAAAACCATCCCCAAACAGCACATGACGCAAAGAAAAAAAGAGGCGCAATGAGGTAGCTGACTGTGTGAGTAAGATTAGCGACCCTAGTGGCCGACACAAACACCGGGCCCATCTAGGAGTGGCACTGCAGTGTCACGCAGGATGTCCCTTCCAAAAAACCCTCCCCAATCAGCACATGATGCAAAGAAAAAGAAAAGAAAAAAGAGGTGCAAGATGGAATTGTCCTTGGGCCCTCCCACCCACCCTTATGTTGTATAAACAAAACAGGACATGCACACTTTAACCAACCCATCATTTCAGTGACAGGGTCTGCCACACGACTGTGACTGATATGACGGGTTGGTTTGGACCCCCCCCAAAAAAGAAGCAATTAATCTCTCCTTGCACAAACTGGCTCTACAGAGGCAAGATGTCCACCTCATCTTCACCCTCCGATATATCACCGTGTACATCCCCCTCCTCACAGATTATCAATTCGTCCCCACTGGAATCCACCATCTCAGCTCCCTGTGTACTTTGTGGAGGCAATTGCTGCTGGTCAATGTCTCCGCGGAGGAATTGATTATAATTCATTTTAATGAACATCATCTTCTCCACATTTTCTGGATGTAACCTCGTACGCCGATTGCTGACAAGGTGAGCGGCGGCACTAAACACTCTTTCGGAGTACACACTTGTGGGAGGGCAACTTAGGTAGAATAAAGCCAGTTTGTGCAAGGGCCTCCAAATTGCCTCTTTTTCCTGCCAGTATAAGTACGGACTGTGTGACGTGCCTACTTGGATGCGGTCACTCATATAATCCTCCACCATTCTATCAATGTTGAGAGAATCATATGCAGTGACAGTAGACGACATGTCCGTAATCGTTGTCAGGTCCTTCAGTCCGGACCAGATGTCAGCATCAGCAGTCGCTCCAGACTGCCCTGCATCACCGCCAGCGGGTGGGCTCGGAATTCTGAGCCTTTTCCTCGCACCCCCAGTTGCGGGAGAATGTGAAGGAGGAGATGTTGACAGGTCGCGTTCCGCTTGACTTGACAATTTTGTCACCAGCAGGTCTTTCAACCCCAGCAGACCTGTGTCTGCCGGAAAGAGAGATCCAAGGTAGGCTTTAAATCTAGGATCGAGCACGGTGGCCAAAATGTAGTGCTCTGATTTCAACAGATTGACCACCCGTGAATCCTTGTTAAGCGAATTAAGGGCTGCATCCACAAGTCCCACATGCCTAGCGGAATCGCTCCCTTTTAGCTCCTTCTTCAATGCCTCCAGCTTCTTCTGCAAAAGCCTGATGAGGGGAATGACCTGACTCAGGCTGGCAGTGTCTGAACTGACTTCACGTGTGGCAAGTTCAAAGGGCATCAGAACCTTGCACAACGTTGAAATCATTCTCCACTGCACTTGAGACAGGTGCATTCCACCTCCTATATCGTGCTCAATTGTATAGGCTTGAATGGCCTTTTGCTGCTCCTCCAACCTCTGAAGCATATAGAGGGTTGAATTCCACCTCGTTACCACTTCTTGCTTCAGATGATGGCAGGGCAGGTTCAGTAGTTTTTGGTGGTGCTCCAGTCTTCTGTACGTGGTGCCTGTACGCCGAAAGTGTCCCGCAATTTTTCTGGCCACCGACAGCATCTCTTGCACGCCCCTGTCGTTTTTTAAATAATTCTGCACCACCAAATTCAAGGTATGTGCAAAACATGGGACGTGCTGGAATTTGCCCATATTTAATGCACACACAATATTGCTGGCATTGTCCGATGCCACAAATCCACAGGAGAGTCCAATTGGGGTAAGCCATTCCGCGATGATCTTCCTCAGTTGCCGTAAGAGGTTTTCAGCTGTGTGCGTATTCTGGAAACCGGTGATACAAAGCGTAGCCTGCCTAGGAAAGAGTTGGCGTTTGCGAGATGCTGCTACTGGTGCCGCCGCTGCTGTTCTTGCGGCGGGAGTCCATACATCTACCCAGTGGGCTGTCACAGTCATATAGTCCTGACCCTGCCCTGCTCCACTTGTCCACATGTCCGTGGTTAAGTGGACATTGGGTACAACTGCATTTTTTAGGACACTGGTGAGTCTTTTTCTGACGTCCGTGTACATTCTCGGTATCGCCTGCCTAGAGAAGTGGAACCTAGATGGTATTTGGTAACGGGGGCACACTGCCTCAATAAATTGTCTAGTTCCCTGTGAACTAACGGCGGATACCGGACGCACGTCTAACACCAACATAGTTGTCAAGGCCTCAGTTATCCGCTTTGCAGTAGGATGACTGCTGTGATATTTCATCTTCCTCGCAAAGGACTGTTGAACAGTCAATTGCTTACTGGAAGTAGTACAAGTGGGCTTACGACTTCCCCTCTGGGATGACCATCGACTCCCAGCGGCAACAACAGCAGCGCCAGCAGCAGTAGGCGTTACACGCAAGGATGCATCGGAGGAATCCCAGGCAGGAGAGGACTCGTCAGAATTGCCAGTGACATGGCCTGCAGGACTATTGGCATTCCTGGGGAAGGAGGAAATTGACACTGAGGGAGTTGGTGGGGTGGTTTGCGTGAGCTTGGTTACAAGAGGAAGGGATTTACTGGTCAGTGGACTGCTTCCGCTGTCACCCAAAGTTTTTGAACTTGTCACTGACTTATTATGAATGCGCTGCAGGTGACGTATAAGGGAGGATGTTCCGAGGTGGTTAACGTCCTTACCCCTACTTATTACAGCTTGACAAAGGGAACACACGGCTTGACACCTGTTGTCCGCATTTCTGGTGAAATACCTCCACACCGAAGAGCTGATTTTTTTGGTATTTTCACCTGGCATGTCAACGGCCATATTCCTCCCACGGACAACAGGTGTCTCCCCGGGTGCCTGACTTAAACAAACCACCTCACCATCAGAATCCTCCTGGTCAATTTCCTCCCCAGCGCCAGCAACACCCATATCCTCCTCATCCTGGTGTACTTCAACACTGACATCTTCAATCTGACTATCAGGAACTGGACTGCGGGTGCTCCTTCCAGCACTTGCAGGGGGCGTGCAAATGGTGGAAGGCGCATGCTCTTCACGTCCAGTGTTGGGAAGGTCAGGCATCGCAACCGACACAATTGGACTCTCCTTGTGGATTTGGGATTTCGAAGAATGCACAGTTCTTTGCTGTGCTGCTTTTGCCAGCTTGAGTCTTTTCATTTTTCTAGCGAGAGGCTGAGTGCTTCCATCCTCATGTGAAGCTGAACCACTAGCCATGAACATAGGCCAGGGCCTCAGCCGTTCCTTGCCACTCCGTGTGGTAAATGGCATATTGGCAAGTTTACGCTTCTCCTCCGACAATTTTATTTTAGGTTTTGGAGTCCTTTTTTTTCTGATATTTGGTGTTTTGGATTTGACATGCTCTGTACTATGACATTGGGCATCGGCCTTGGCAGACGACGTTGCTGGCATTTCATCGTCTCGGCCATGACTAGTGGCAGCAGCTTCAGCACGAGGTGGAAGTGGATCTTGATCTTTCCCTAATTTTGGAACCTCAACATTTTTGTTCTCCATATTTTAATAGGCACAACTAAAAGGCACCTCAGGTAAACAATGGAGATGGATACTAGTATACAATTATGGACTGCCTGCCGACTGCAGACACAGAGGTAGCCACAGCCGTGAACTACCGTACTGTACTGTGTCTGCAGCTAATATAGACTGGTTGATAAAGAGAAGATGTCTATGTAACTATGTATGTATAAAGAAGACTGAAAAAAATCCACGGTTAGGTGGTATACAATTATGGACGGACTGCCTGCTGAGTGCAGACACAGAGGTAGCCACAGCCGTGAACTACCGTACTGTACTGTGTCTGCAGCTAATATAGACTGGTTGATAAAGAGAAGATGTCTATGTAACTATGTATGTATAAAGAAGAATGAAAAAAATCCACGGTTAGGTGGTATTACAATTATGGACGGACTGCCTGCCGAGTGCAGAGACACAGAGGTAGCCACAGCCGTGAACTACCGTACTGTGTCTGCTGCGACTGGATGATAAATGATATAAAAAATATATATATATCACTACTGCAGCCGGACAGGTATATATTATATATTATATAATGACGGACCTGCTGGACACTGTCTGTCAGCAGAATGAGTTTTATTTTTATAGAATAAAAAAAAAAAAAACACACAAGTGAAGTCACACGACGAGTGTTTAACTTTTTCAGGCAATCACAATATAAGTATACTACTAACTATACTGGTGGTCAGTGTGGTCAGGTCACTGGTCAGTCACACTGGCAGTGGCACTCCTGCAGCAAAAGTGTGCACTGTTTAATTTTAATATAATATGTACTCCTGGCTCCTGCTATAACCTATAACTGGCACTGCAGTAGTGCTCCCCAGTCTCCCCCACAATTATAAGCTGTGTGAGCTGAGCAGTCAGACAGATATATAATATATATAGATGATGCAGCACACTGGCCTGAGCCTGAGCAGTGCACACAGATATGGTATGTGACTGACTGAGTCACTGTGTGTATCGCTTTTTTCAGGCAGAGAACGGATATATTAAATAAACTGCACTGTGTGTCTGGTGGTCACTCACTATATAATATATTATGTACTCCTGGCTCCTGCTATAACCTATAACTGGCACTGCAGTAGTGCTCCCCAGTCTCCCCCACAATTATAAGCTGTGTGAGCTGAGCAGTCAGACAGATATATATAATATTATATATAGATAATAGATGATGCAGCACACTGGCCTGAGCCTGAGCAGTGCACACAGATATGGTATGTGACTGACTGAGTCACTGTGTGTATCGCTTTTTTCAGGCAGAGAACGGATATATTAAATAAACTGCACTGTGTGTCTGGTGGTCACTCACTATATAATATATTATGTACTCCTGGCTCCTGCTATAACCTATAACTGGCACTGCAGTAGTGCTCCCCAGTCTCCCCCACAATTATAAGCTGTGTGAGCTGAGCAGTCAGACAGATATATATAATATTATATATAGATAATAGATGATGCAGCACACTGGCCTGAGCCTGAGCAGTGCACACAGATATGGTATGTGACTGACTGAGTCACTGTGTGTATCGCTTTTTTCAGGCAGAGAACGGATATATTAAATAAACTGCACTGTGTGTCTGGTGGTCACTCACTATATAATATATTATGTACTCCTGGCTCCTGCTATAACCTATAACTGGCACTGCAGTAGTGCTCCCCAGTCTCCCCCACAATTATAAGCTGTGTGAGCTGAGCAGTCAGACAGATATATATAATATTATATATAGATAATAGATGATGCAGCACACTGGCCTGAGCCTGAGCAGTGCACACAGATATGGTATGTGACTGACTGAGTCACTGTGTGTATCGCTTTTTTCAGGCAGAGAACGGATATATTAAATAAACTGCACTGTGTGTCTGGTGGTCACTCACTATATAATATATTATGTACTCCTGGCTCCTGCTATAACCTATAACTGGCACTGCAGTAGTGCTCCCCAGTCTCCCCCACAATTATAAGCTGTGTGAGCTGAGCAGTCAGACAGATATATATAATATTATATATAGATAATAGATGATGCAGCACACTGGCCTGAGCCTGAGCAGTGCACACAGATATGGTATGTGACTGACTGAGTCACTGTGTGTATCGCTTTTTTCAGGCAGAGAACGGATATATTAAATAAACTGCACTGTGTGTCTGGTGGTCACTCACTATATAATATATTATGTACTCCTGGCTCCTGCTATAACCTATAACTGGCACTGCAGTAGTGCTCCCCAGTCTCCCCCACAATTATAAGCTGTGTGAGCTGAGCAGTCAGACAGATATATATAATATTATATATAGATAATAGATGATGCAGCACACTGGCCTGAGCCTGAGCAGTGCACACAGATATGGTATGTGACTGAGTCACTGTGTGCTGTGTATCGCTTTTTTCAGGCAGAGAACGGATTATAAAGTAAACTGCACTGTCCTCACTAGTAAACTCTCTCCACTCAGTCTCTACACTTCTACAGTAACAGTACTCCTCCTAGTCAGCTCCAGTAAATCTCTCTCAGTCTCTTATAATCTAAATGGAGAGGACGCCAGCCACGTCCTCTCCCTATCAATCTCAATGCACGTGTGAAAATGGCGGCGACGCGCGGCTCCTTATATAGAATCCGAGTCTCGCGATAGAATCCGAGCCTCGCGAGAATCCGACAGCGTCATGATGACGTTCGGGCGCGCTCGGGTTAACCGAGCAAGGCGGGAAGATCCGAGTCGCTCGGACCCGTGAAAAAAAACATGAAGTTCTGGCGGGTTCGGATTCAGAGAAACCGAACCCGCTCATCTCTATTACACACCCCCTACCACTCTGGAAGTTATGTACTAGGGCCCCTTCATTCTACAGTTTAGTGTTCTCACTCCCACCCCATCTCCCACTGTCTGTGCAGTAAAGGAGTAATTAGCAGAAATTACTGCTCCAGGTCCTACATACGGAGCGGAAGACAGAACACCCCCTACTGCCGGCTGGACAGCAAAGCTACTGCTGATAGCACCCCCCACCCCTACCGCTGGAGGATGGGTAGGGGGCCCCAGTGCATTGCTGTGCCCAGGGGCCTACACTACTGTTAAGACGGCCCTGCTCCCGAAGGTGGTCTCAGCTTTTCACTTGAACCAACCTATTGTGGTGCCTGCGGCTACTAGGGACTTGGAGGATTCCAAGTTACTGGACGTCGTCAGGGCCCTGAAAATTTATGTTTCCAGGACGGCTGGAGTCACGAAAACTGACTCGCTGTTTATCCTGTATGCACCCAACAAGCTGGATGCTCCTGCTTCTAAGCAGACTATCGCGTGCTGGATTTGTTGCACTATTCAGCTGGCGCATTCTGCGGTGGGATTACCGCAGCCTAAATCAGTAAAAGCCCATTCCACAAGGAAGGTGGGCTCATCTTGGGCGGCTGCCCGAGGGGTCTCGGCTTTACAACTTTGCCGAGCTGATACTTGGTCAGGGGCAAACACGTTTGCAAAATTCTACAAATTTGATACCCTGGCTGAGGAGGACCTGGAGTTCTCTCATTCGGTGCTGCAGAGTCATCCGCACTCTCCCGCCCGTTTGGGAGCTTTGGTATAATCCCAATGGTCCTTACGGAGTCCCCAGCATCCACTAGGACGTCAGAGAAAATAAGAATTTACTCACCGGTAATTCTATTTCTCGTAGTCCGTAGTGGATGCTGGGCGCCTATCCCAAGTGCGGATTGTCTGCAATACTTGTAAATAGTTATTGTTAAACAAATCGGGTTGTTATTGCGAGCCATCTGTTCAGAGGCTCCGTTGTTATCATGCTGTTAACCGGGGTTCCTATCACGAGTTATATGGTGTGATTGGTGTGGCTGGTATGAGTCTTACCCGGGATTCAAAATCCTTCCTTATTGTGTCAGCTCTTCCGGGCACAGTTCCTAACTGATGCTTGGAGGAGGGTCATAGGGGGAGGAGCCAGTGCACACCAGATAGTCCTAAATCTTTCTTTAGATGTGCCCAGTCTCCTGCGGAGCCGTCTATTCCCCATGGTCCTTACGGAGTCCCCAGCATCCACTACGGACTACGAGAAATAGAATTACCGGTGAGTAATTTCTTATTATTTATTCTAATGATTTTCTACATTGTAGTTTAATACTGAAAACATCAAAACTATGAAAGAACACATATGGAATTATGTTGTAAACAAAAAACGAGATTTATGGAAAGAACCATTAATATATAGGCTATGTATCTTCACGCTAATTCTGTTAGGGGTTGAGTAGTGAACTTAAACTTGAAGATGGGCACAATGAAAATAGTCTTATTGCGTTCAAATTTCCATGCGGGCGAAGCCGTGGGCAAAAAGCTAGTAATTTAATACATTGAAAAAATGAGATTTATGGTAAGAACTTACCGTTGTTAAATCTCTTTCTGCGAGGTACACTGGGCTCCACAAGGAATGACATTGGGGTGTAGAGTGGGATCTTGATCCGAGGCACCAATAGGCTCAAAGCTTTGACTGTTCCCAGAATGCATAGCGCCGCCTCCTCTATAACCCCGCCTCCGTGCACAGGAGCTCAGTTTTTGTTAACCAGCCCAATGCAGTAGCAGGCAAAAGAGACGCCAACTGTTAGCAGCCACATACACCACACTCTCACGACAGGAGAAAGTGTCAGCGGCTAATGCCATACCAACTCAAAGAAGCTAAGTGCGTCTGGGTGAGCGCCCTGTGGAGCCCAGTGTACCTCACAGAAAGAGATTTAACAACAGTAAGTTCTTACCATAACTCTCGTTTTCTGCTGCGGTGTACACTGGTATTCCACAGGGAATAACATCGGGGATGTCCTAAAGCAGTTCCTTATGGGAGGGGACGCAGTGTAGTGGGCACAAGAACCCGGCGTCCAAAGGAAACATCCTGGGAGGTGGATGTATCGAAGGCATTGAACCTTATGAACGTGTTCACTGAGGACCAAGTAGCCACCTTGCACAATTGTTCAAGGGTCGCACCATGGTGGGCCGCCCAAGAAGGTCCAACAGACCGAGTAGAATGGGCCTTTATATAAACAGGAGCTGGACGACCAGCCTGTACATAAGCATGGGCAATCACCATTCTAATCCATCTGGCCAAGGTCTGCTTGTGAGCAGGCCAGCCACGTTTGTGAAAACCAAACAGTACAAAGAGAGAATCAGACTTCCTGATAGGAGCTGTCCTCTTCACATAGATACGGAGAGCCCGTGTCAGACTCGGGTTTGTCTGTGTCCCCGGAGGGGGCGCTAGTGGGTCAGTGGAGGTGGAAGGGAGAAAGCGAGGAGGCTGGATTAAGTTTCTGCGCATGGGCGCAATGATATTTATTGTACAGCAGGTTCACAACGGCAGTAAAAATAAACAGTAATAAATGCAAATGTCAATAGTGCAGCATGGAAACTGAAAGTCTATGGCAACGGAAATATGGCAGATGGATGAATGGTAACTGATGAATGATAACTGATGATAATAATAACAGGTGAAAGTATACTGATGAAATAATAACTTGGCAGGAGATAAACGGGTCTGGGAACCAGAGCAGTTTGAAACGTGGAGCCAGCAGAGATGGTAATGAATGGCAAACCTGGTAGCAGAGGCAGGAGACTGACGATGTCCACAGTGCAGGTGATGAGGCACTGGCAGCAAGCAAGCTGCATCACAGGTGGGGAGATGGAACACACCTGGAGTCAGTCTCTACTGCTTAGGCTGAAGCACACTGAGATGATGATTAGTGTGAAGCCTGTAACAGAAGCAGGTGTTGCTGAGGCTTGTAGTTCCACGGAGCTGTGAAGATAACCAGGAGCACAGAGTCTCAGGTAGATGACCAGGAACACGGAGAACAACAAGTAGGTATCCAGGAACACGGAACAACAGGTAGGTATCCAGGAACCAGATCCAGACACATGGGTCGCAGGAGTGACACAAAGTTCAGGATGCCTGCAGACTGATCCTGCAGCTCTATATATACCCCCTGTTGCACAGTCATTGGTGGGAGTGAGGAAAGTGGGTGCGGCCAAGCACCGGATTGGCCGCCGTACTCTGACTGCTGGAAACTGTCATGGCGGCGCCCATGCCGCGGCCTAGCGGGAACGCGGCGTGCTACACGCCCGCTGTCACAGGAGCGCTCCCAGGCCCAGGATGACGTCTGATGGCAGAGGTGCGGATGACAGTGGAACGCAGGGACCCAGGACGGAGTCCGCACCGGCGGACAGATGTGATCGTGATGAGTCGATTCCTGACAGTACCCCCCCCTTTAAGGGTGGGCACTGAACACCCACGTGGCTTGGAAGGATGAGTGTTATGGAAGACACGGACCAACCTTGGAGCATGGACATCTGACGAATTCACCCAACTTCTCTCCTCCGGACCATAACCGGACCAATCGATAAGATATTGTAGATGACCATACCGGCAACGGGAATCCAGAATCTTCTCTATTTCGAACTCCACGCCCCGCTGAGTTCGAACTTTGGGGCCGACTGGAAGAGCTCTTTGGAAGCGATTCAGGACTAATGGTCTGAGGAGAGAGACATGAAAGGCATTAGGTATTCGCAGAGAAGATGGTAACTTAAGCTTGTAGGCCACAGGGTTGATGACTCTTTCAACAGGAAAGGGACCGATGAAACGTGGTGCAAATTTCATCGACGGGACCCTAAGACGGAGGTTCCGGGTAGAAAGCCAAACCTTGTCCCCAGGTTTCAGGCTAGGGACTGCACGTCTTTTGCGGTCAGCAAAGTACTTATAACGGCTGGAGGCCTTCTTGAGAGAAGCATGAATCTTCCTCCAGGTTGAAGAGAACTGACTCAGGGCAGTAGTGGCAGCAGGAACATCAATGTGAGGGAGTTCTTGGAAATCTGGAACACGAGGATGTTGCCCATATACAGCAAAGAACGGAGTTGTGTCAGTAGCAGTGTGATAGCGGAAGTTGTGGGCAAATTCGGCCCACGGGAGCAGATCCAACCAGTCATCCTGAGAAGATGAAACATAAAATCTTAAAAATGTCTCTAACTCCTGATTTACCCTTTCTGTCTGCCCATTCGTCTGAGGGTGGTAAGATGACGAGAACTTCAGTTTAACTTGCATGGCAGAACAGAGAGCCCTCCAAAACCTTGCTACAAACTGTACACCTCGGTCGGATATTATTTCTGAGGGTAGACCATGTAGACGGAAAATCTCCCGTAGGAAGATTTGGGCGAGTTTTGGGGCAGAAGGGAGACCCTGGAGAGGAACAAAATGGGCCATCTTGGTAAATCTGTCCACCACGACCCAGATGGTATTGTATCCTTGAGAAGGAGGGAGGTCGGAGATAAAGTCCATGGACAGGTGTGACCAGGGGCGGCTAGGAACAGACAATGGTTGTAACTGACCTGCTGGAGACTGACGAGGAATCTTGTGCTGCGCACACTTAGGACAGGATGCCACGAAATCCTTGATGTCAGCTTTCATCTTTGGCCACCAGTATGTCTCAGAGAGGAACTTGAAGGTTTTCAGAACACCGGGATGTCCAGTGAACTTGGATTGATGGGCCCAAGACAGCAACTTGGGATGGAGTTCTGGGGAAACAAAAGTCTTACCAGGAGGAGGAGCTGGGGAGACTTGAGATGCAGCAAATACCACTGGACTCAGGATGGAATGTGGAACTGAGTCAGACGTTTCCTCTTCGGACTCCATAGATCGGGATAAGGCGTCAGCTTTAACATTCTGCGAACCTGGGCGGAAATGAAGCTTAAAGTTAAAACGAGAGAAAAACATAGCCCACCGGGACTGGCGAGGATTAAGGCACTGGGCTGCCTTTAAATATAGCAGATTTTTATGATCCGTATAGATGTTGAACGGATGTTTGGCCCCTTCCAGGAGATACCTCCATTCCTCGAGGGCCAGCTTAATCGCCAGTAGTTCTTGATCTCCAACGGAATAGTTAGCTTCTGCAGGGAGGAATTTACGAGAATAAAATCCACAGGGGTGGATCTTCCCATCAGTTCCCTTCTGGGAGAGAACAGCTCCAACTCCAACTGTAGAGGCATCCACCTCCAACTCGAACGGCTTGTTTACATCTGGTTGAGACAGAACTGGAGCAGACATAAAGGCCAGCTTGATCTTCTGGAAGGCCGCTAAAGCCTCTTCTGACCAGTTGGAATGATCTGCCCCTTTCCGAGTTAAGTTGGTAATAGGAGCGATGAGAGTTGAGAATCCTCGGATAAACTTCCTATAGTAATTGGCGAATCCCAGGAATCGCTGAATAGACTTGAGAGAATTTGGAATGGACCAATTGGCAATGGCTTCCAACTTTGTCGGGTCCATCTGGAGATCCGATCCGGAAATTATATACCCCAGGAAGGGTATAGAGGAAACTTCAAAGGTACACTTGGATAATTTACCGTAGAGCCGGTTCTCACGAAGACGTCGGAGAACTTCACGGACTTGTAGACGATGAGAGGAGAGATCTTGGGAGAAGATGAGGATATCATCCAGATAAACTACAAGGTATTTGTACAGGACGTCACGGAAGATTTCGTTCACAAAGTGCTGGAACACTGCTGGGGCATTACTCAACCCGAATGGCATTACCAGGTACTCGTAATGACCATCTCGAGTATTAAAAGCTGTCTTCCATTCGTCACCACTCCGGATTCTGATGAGGTTGTAGGCACCGCGGAGATCTAACTTGGTGAAGATGCGTGCTCCCTTAACTCTGTCAAACAATTCGGTGATGAGTGGTAATGGATAGCTATTTTTGACGGTAATGTCATTGAGACCCCGGTAGTCGATGCATGGACGCAATCCTCCATCTTTTTTCTTAACAAAGAAGAAGCCCGCACCAGCGGGTGAAGACGAGGGACGGATGAATCCTTTCTGTAAGTTCTCCCTGATGTAGTCGCTCATCGCTTCAGTTTCAGGAACGGACAACGGATAGGTACGCCCCCTAGGTGGTTTCTTGCCAGGAACAAGGTCAATGGGGCAATCCCACTCTCTATGGGGCGGCAAAACATCAGCGGCTTTTTCACTGAAGACGTCAGAGAAATCTTGGTAAGCCGCAGGAAGACTTGACTGGGTTTTAACTTCAGTAGACTTGATAGGACAAACTTGGGCTAAACAGGACTGGTGGCAATGTGAACCCCAGGAAGTAAGTTGTAATGTAGACCAATCAATCTGTGGATTATGTAGCTGGAGCCAGGGCATACCTAAAACGATCTCTTGGGTTGCCTGAGGAATAACTAAGAACTTTATTAATTCTGAGTGCAGGAACCCAACTCCCAAAACCACTGGTATGGTTTGGTGAGAGATATTCCCCTTGGAGATTCGGCTACCATCTACAGCGGTAATGTAGACTGGGTATGAAAGTTCACAGACTGGCAAACAAAATTTATCTACCGCAGCTTGAGTGATGAAGTTTCCTGCGGCTCCACAGTCCACTAACGCAGATGCAGATTGAAGACCAGCCGAAGTTTCTAAAGTCACGGGAAGAATAAGGTCTTGATTTGAAGGAGCTTGACAAGAAGATCCCAACTTGACTCCTCCTTTACAAGTCAGTATCTGGCGTTTCCCGAACGCACTGTACAAGAATTAATCCGGTGACCTGCAGCCGCACAATAAAGACACAGTCTCTCACGCAGTCTTCTTGACCTCTCCTCAGGAGTTAGGCGGGACCTATTTACTTGCATAGGCTCATCAGAAGGTGGAGACTGAAATTGTACTGGAGGTACCATCCTTGACCTGCGCGGCTCACTACGAGCACGTTCACTGTTGCGTTCGTGAATGCGAGAGTCCAACTTGATGCAGAGGGAAATTAAATCAGACAATTGCTCAGGGAGATCGCGGGTTGCCAGTTCATCCTTAATCCGATCAGAAAGTCCATGCCAGAAGGCTGCTACCAGGGCTTGATTGTTCCACTGAATCTCTGCGGCTAACGTCTGGAACTGGATGACATATTGCCCCATACTACGGGTACCTTGACGAAGTTGCATAAGATCTGCAGAGGCTGATGTTGCACGACCCGGCTCATCAAAGATCCGTCTGAAGGTTGACACGAATTCAGCGTAGTTGTTCATCAGAGGGTCAGCACGTTCCCACAGAGGAGACACCCAACTCAAGGCAGAACCAGAGAGCAGTGAGATAATGTAGGCAACCTTGGACCTTGGCGTGGGGAAATTGTGTGACAATAATTCGAACTGGATTTCGCATTGGTTAAGAAACCCGCGACATGACTTTGGACTGCCATCATACTTGCTAGGCACGGGCAGGTGCAAGCGTGACACTGGAGTTGATGCAGCCGGTATGGAAGAACTCACAGCACTTGCAGGTGCTGGAGTAACTGGAACTGTAGTAGTAAGTACACTAGGCAGGGTTTGCTGTAGTGTATCAATCCGGGAAGACATCCCTTGCAGGAACTGAAACATCTGCTGCTGCACAGCCTCTTGACCATCCAATCGGGAGACCAGATTTTGTAAAGCCTCTGACCCCACACTCCGACCACCGTCCGAGTCCATCGATCCTGAACTTACTGTCAGACTCGGGTTTGTCTGTGTCCCTGGAGGGGGCGCTAGTGGGTCAGTGGAGGTGGAAGGGAGAAAGCGAGGAGGCTGGATTAAGTTTCTGCGCATGGGCGCAATGATATTTATTGTACAGCAGGTTCACAACGGCAGTAAAAATAAACAGTAATAAATGCAAATGTCAATAGTGCAGCATGGAAACTGAAAGTCTATGGCAACGGAAATATGGCAGATGGATGAATGGTAACTGATGAATGATAACTGATGATAATAATAACAGGTGAAAGTATACTGATGAAATAATAACTTGGCAGGAGATAAACTGGTATGGGAACCAGAGCAGTTTGAAACGTGGAGCCAGCAGAGATGGTAATGAATGGCAAACCTGGTAGCAGAGGCAGGAGACTGACGATGTCCACAGTGCAGGTGATGAGGCACTGGCAGCAAGCAAGCTGCATCACAGGTGGGGAGATGGAACACACCTGGAGTCAGTCTCTACTGCTTAGGCTGAAGCACACTGAGATGATGATTAGTGTGAAGCCTGTAACAGAAGCAGGTGTTGCTGAGGCTTGTAGTTCCACGGAGCTGTGAAGATAACCAGGAGCACAGAGTCTCAGGTAGATGACCAGGAACACGGAGAACAACAGGTAGGTATCCAGGAACACGGAACAACAGGTAGGTATCCAGGAACAGGAACCAGATCCAGACACATGGGTCGCAGGAGTGACACAAAGTTCAGGATGCCTGCAGACTGATCCTGCAGCTCTATATATACCCCCTGTTGCACAGTCATTGGTGGGAGTGAGGAAAGTGGGTGCGGCCAAGCACCGGATTGGCCGCCGTACTCTGACTGCTGGAAACTGTCATGGCGGCGCCCATGCCGCGGCCTAGCGGGAACGCGGCGTGCTACACGCCCGCTGTCACAGGAGCGCTCCCAGGCCCAGGATGACGTCTGATGGCAGAGGTGCGGATGACAGTGGAACGCAGGGACCCAGGACGGAGTCCGCACCGGCGGACAGATGTGATCGTGATGAGTCGATTCCTGACAGCCCGTACCACATCCAAAGACCTGATTTGTATCCCAAAGAGCGGAGAGACAAAGGTCGGAACCACAATCTCCTGATTAAGGTGGAAAGAAGACATCACCTTAGGTAGGTACCCGGGACGTGTCCTAAGAACCGCCCGGCCACGGTGAAAAATCAGATATGGTGACTTACAGGACAAGGCACCCAAATCTGAAACCCATCTGGCAGAGACAATAGCCAGCAGAAACACCTTAAGAGAAAGCCACTTAAGGTCTGCCGATTCAAGAGGCTCAAACGGAGACCCTTGCAACGCCTCCAGAACCACGACAAGTCCCAAGGAGCCACGGCAGGACGTAAGGAGGTTGAATCCACAACACACCCTGAGTGAATGTATGAATATCAGGTAAAGTTGCAATTTTTCTCTGGAACCAAACCGACAAGGCAAAAATATGAGGCCTCCAAAACCACCGACAGATCCCAAGGGGCCACAGGTGGCATATAAAAAGGCTGAATCCTCAGCACACCCTGAATGAAAGTATGGACATCAGGCAGGGTAGCGATCTTTCCCTGAAACCAAACCGACAAGGCCGAGATGTGAACCTTGAGGGAGGCCAGACGAAGGCCCAACTCCAGGCCCTGTTGTAGAAAGGCCAAAAGTTTGGCTGTACTAAACCTGTAAGCGTCATGCTTGTTAGTGGCGCACCAAGCAAAGTAAGAATTCCAGACCCTATGATAAATCAGAGGAGAAGCCGGTTTCTGGGCCTTCAACATGGTTTGAATGACCGCCTCAGAAAATCCTTTGGCCCTCAGGACGGACGCTTCAAGAGCCACGCCATCAAAGCCAACCGGGCTAAATCCTGATATACACAGGGGCCCTGAACGAGGAGATCTGGGCGCTGTGGAAGTAGAAGGGGATGCTCTATCAAGAGACCCTGAAGGTCTGAGAACCAATGCAGTCTGGGCCACGCTGGAGCAATCAGAAGTAGGATTCCTCCTTCTTGCTTGAACTTCTTTATTACTCTGGGCAGGAGTGACACCGGAGGGAACACGTATGGCAGCTTAAAGTTCCATGGAATTGCCAGTGCGTCCACGAACGCTGCTTGAGGATCCCTTGTCCTTGCTCCGAAGACCGGAACCTTGTGATTGTGTCGAGACGCCATCAGGTCCACATCTGGAAGTCTCCACGAGGAGTTGAAACACTTCTGGATGGAGGCTCCACTCTCCAGCGTGTATGTCCTGACAACTGAGAAAGTCCGCTTCCCAGTTTAGGACCCCCAGAATGAACACCGCCGATATGGCTGGCAGATGGCGTTCCGCCCACTGAAGAATCCGTGATACTTTTTTCCACCATGGTGGCGTTGTCCGACTGTACTTGAACAGGCCTGTTTTGTATCAGATGCTGGGCCAGGTTCAGAGCATTGAACACCGGCCGCAATTCCAGAATGTTTATCGGGAGGAGAGACTCCTCTCTGGTCCACCGAGCCTGAAGGAAGTGTTGCTCCAACACTGCGCCCCAACCTCTCAGACTGGCATCCGTCGTCAGAAGGACCCAGTTGGAGACCCAGAAGGAACGACCCCTGCTCAATCGTTGGTCCTGAAGCCACCAGCTCAGTGACAGACGGACCTCCGGAGACAAGAAGATCATTTAAAACCTAATCCGGTGAGGCAGGCCGTCCCACTTTGCAGGAATCAGCTTCTGCAGAGGGCGGGAATGGAATTGAGCGTACTCCACCATGTCGAAAGTGGTGTGCCACAAGGGTCTGTACTTGGACCACTTTTGTTCAAGATTTTCATCAACGACCTAACAGTAGGTCTAGAGAGCATGGTGTCAATTTTCGCAGACGATACCAAATGTGTAAGGTTATAAATACGGAGGGGGATGCTGAGTCTCTTCAGAATGACTTAACTAAACTGAAAGCATGGGCAGCAAAATGGAGAATGAGATTCAACACAGACAAGTGTAAGGTAATGCACTGTGGGGGCAAGACCAAAAATTACACCTACATACTAAATGGGGTAATATTCGGGGATTCTGTACTGGAAAAAGACTTAGGGGTTCACATAGATAACAAATTAAGCATCAGTACCCAAAGTAGGAGTGCAGCAAAGAAGGCTAATAAGATATTAGCATGCATAAAATGGGGAATTGATGCAAGGGACGAGAGTATTCTACTCCTATTATATAAATCACTAGTGAGGCCACATCTTGAATACTGTGTGCAATTTTCGGCACCATATTACAAAAAGGATATCCTGGAGCTAGAAAAGGTTCAGAGGTGGGCGACCAAACTAATCAAGGGCATAGAGACGCTGGAATACGAAGAAAGGCTTGCAAGGCTAGGCATGTTTACATTGGAAAAGAGGAGACTAAGAGGGGACATGATCAACATCTACAAATATATAAGTGGTCAATACACAGATCTTGGGAGGGACCTGTTTTCTATAAGATCAGCACAGAGAACACGTGGTCACTCGCTTAGGTTAGAGGAGAGGAGTTTCCGCACATTGAGGCGAAAAGGTTTTCACAGTAAGGACAATACGTGTTTGGAATTCCCTGCCTGAGAGATTAGTAACTGCGAACTCAGTCAACACCTTTAAGAATGGGTTAGATAAATTCCTATTTGACAAAGATATTCAGGGTTATGGTGCGTAGGCACGCATTATAGTTCATTTAACTAGTCCTAACATAAAAATAACTAGTCCTATAATAAGACTGCATAGGAGACCACAAATAGGTTGAACTCGATCGACAATTGTCTTTTTTCAACCTTAGTTACTATGTTGCTATGAAAACTGACACCATGAGACCTAGTACTTGCATTGCCGAATGTATTGACACTTGCGGACGAGATAGGAAGAATTGAATCCTGTCCTAAAGCTCCAGGACTTTCTCCTGAGACAAGAACAACCGCTAGTTGTGAGTGTCCAACAGCGCCCCCAGGTGCACAGCGCTCCGAGCAGGGACCAGGGAAGATTTATTCCAGTTGATGAGCCACCCGTGGGCTTGCAGAAACTGGATAGTCAGATTCAGATGGCATAGGCAAATTCCCCAGAAATTCTCCAGGATCAACAAGTCATCCAGATACGGTAGGATCCTGACCCCTTGACGGCGGAGTACAGTCGTCATTACTGCCATGACCTTGGTAAAGACTCGGAGCCATGGTCAAGCCACAAGGTAACGCCCGAAAATGGTAATGAAGGTTGTCAACCGCAAACTTCAGGAACTGCAGATGTGACACGACAATGGGAATATGCAGGTAAGCATCCTGTATGTCCAGGGAGACCATATAATCACCAGGTACTAAGGCCAGAACAATAGAGCGAAGAGTTTCCGTACGAAACTTGGAGACCCTCACAAATTTGTTAAAGGTCTTGAGGTTGAGAATAGGCCAGGCGGACCAATTTGGTTTCGGGACTAGGACCATAGGAACAGCGGTGAATAGTACCCCTTGCCTCTCTGAACCAGAGGCACCTGTGTCCAGGAGGGACTGTACCACTGAACTAAGAGTTTTTGCCTTCACCTGATCCGAAGGGACGTCTGTCAGGCAAAATCGATGAGGGGGACGATTCTTGAAGGATACGGCGTAACCTCGAGTGACGACTTCACGTACCCAGGCATCGGACGTGGTCTGCAATCATTCCTGGGTATATCCTAGAAGTCGGTCCCCCACCCTGGGATCCCCAAGAGGGAGGCCCTCCCCATCATGCGGCAGGCTTGTCAGTTTTGGAAGAAGGCTGACGGGCAGCCCAGGCCCGTTTGGGTTTGGGCTTATTGGGTTTGGATATGCGAACCTGTTTCTGATACGCATGGCCTTTTGCTTTTCCTGAAGGATGAAAGGAGCGAAAGGGAGTACTCTTAGCCTTCGGCACCGAAGGAGTAGTACTAGGTAGACATGCTGTTTTAGCAGAAGCTAAGTCAGCCACTATCTTTTTGAGGTCTTCTCCGAAAAGAATGTCTCCCTTTAAAAGGGAGTACCTCCAAGGTTTCCTTAGAGTCCATGTCCACAGACAAGGACCGTATCCAGAGAATCCGGCGAGCCAAAATGGACGTAGTAGAATCCTTGGTCGCCAGAATACCGGTATCAGAAGCCGCCTCCTTAATATAATGAGAAGCTGTGACAATATAGACAGACATTGTCTAGCATGATCAGAAGCATTGGAAGGCAACTCTGCCTCCAGCTCCTGAGCCCACACTTCAACAGCCTCTGCAGCCCATGTCGCTGCAATGGTGGGCCTATGCGCAGCACCAGTTAGGGTGTAAATTGCCTTTAAACAACCCTCCACATGCTTATCCATCGGTTCTTTCAGAGACGTGACGGTAATTACCGTCAGCTGAGGATACCACCAGCCGCGCCACCTGCGAATCCACTGGCAGGGGTGTTTCCCAATTTTTATTTCACTCCGCTGCGAGGAGGTAGCGAGCCAGCATCTTCTTGTGAGTCATAAATTTTTTTCCTGGATTTTCCCAGGACTCCTGACGTATGTCAACTAAATGGTCAGAATGAGGTAAAACTTATTTAACCACTTTCTGACGTTTAAACCTGTCCAGTTTCTTAGGGGCAGCATCAGGCTCCGGGTCATTAGTAATTTGAAGAATGGTCCTGATAGCCTCCAACAAGTCAGGAACATCCACCTGTGAAACAGATTCCCCATCAGAAGCATCGGGATCAGAATCTGTGGGGTCAGTATAAACGCCATCCTCATCAGACGAGGTGTCTGGGACGTTGGTGGATTGTAAGGAAGTAGTGGACTGCTTAGAGGACCGCTTGGTCTTAGGCGACTGAGGTTAGACTTCTGAGTAGTCAATGATTGGTTCAATTGCTGTAACTGAGCGGACAGTTGATCTGCCCATGGCGGATTAACCACGGGGACCATAAGCGGTTGCACTGGCACAGGAGGTCCCACCTGACAAGAATCCCCTGTGCAGTGTATCAGCACAAACAGGAAATTCAAGAGGTATATGGTGACTAAAAATCACAGAGAAAAATACATATGGAGTATATCCTGTGAACTGCCTATATTATGATAAACCTGACACACTTAGCCCCCTCAGGTTATAGAATATAGGGATAGCAATCTGAGTGAGAGACACAAAATGGAGTTCACACAGCAGCTATATGCACACACACAGAGTCACAGTTTGTACAATGCAGAAATTATAAAATGCAATAAAACCGCACTGGACTAGCAATCAGAGTAGTACTATGTATAGCTATACACTGAATAGATATAACAATGCACAGTAAAGACTGGGGGTGAATATACTAAACTGGGAGTTCTATTTAAGTCCCAGGATCAGCTCTGCTTGCTATAATGGCGCCCAAACGCAGAGAGAGAGAGAGAGAGAGAGAGAGATGCAGCTCCAGGGCAGGAACATTTACTCTAAATGGTGCCCTGGGGGAGGGGCTACAGGTCGAAGCCTTATCCCCCTGCTGGACTTCACCACCGGGTACTGTGGGCTTATATAAACTGTTTGAGAGAAAACCAACCTGTGCTCTTGCCCTGGTGGTCTAGTGGGGTCCCTGTACTACCACAGTGTCCACGCCAGCGTGCACGGCCCGTCTCCCACCGCCCGCACGGGATCGCGATTTACAGCGGGTCCCGCTGGGGGGACCCACTTATCTACTCCCTGAGTGCGGCCATGCGATCCAGGAGAACAGCGGTCGTGTGTGTGCAAGAAAACCGGAGCCTCCGCTGTAAGTATCCGGCATCCAAGGCGCGGGAGTGTACAGTGCCGCTGGGGGAGGTGATGGAGCTGCAGCAGGAGATGTCTGCTGCTGCCCTTGAAGTCTTCATTTTTCTTTTAAAAACTTATTCTCAGGGCTGCTGGAGCAGCCCCCCTGTTGTATGCCTGCTTACTGCATGGCACCAACTACAAAACTGAGCTCCTGTGCACGGAGGCGGGGTTATAGAGGAGGCAGCGCTATGCATTCTGGGAACAGTCAAAGATTTGAGCCTGTTGGTGCCACGGATCAAGATCCTACTCTACATCCCAATACCATTCCCTGTGAAGCCCAGTGTACCCCGCAGCAGAAATAGGAATTTTATACCTACTGGTAATTCCTTTTCTCGTAGTCCATAGTGGATACTGGGAATTGCAGATTATCATGGGGGGGGGGGGGGGGTAAAGATCGGGTCCATTGCAGCCTGGCACTTTAAGAAATTAATAGTGTGTGCTGTCTCCTCCCCTCTATGCCCCTCCTAGTAGACTCAGCTTAGGAAACTGTGCCCAAGGAGACGGACATACTTTCAGAGAAGGATATAACACATAAAGCGGTGAGGTAATGAACCAACACACAACAACAACAAAGATAGCATAGCTAACCACAACAAAGGAAAGCAACGCTAACTATAAGAAGGTAGCAATGATAACTAACATGGAACAGGGAAAGCAACAGCAAACCCAACAAAAAAACTCCTACTACCTGGTAAACAGGAAACGAACCACGGATCATATAATCCCTCTCCTGCAAAAATACCTCCATAGCATCAAGTGGTTAATGTCATCTGAGGATGATGTAAATAAGCAGGGCCAAACTCTGAAATGTAAGGCTTTTCAGAGTGTGGTATACAGGGGACAGATCACCGTCCCCATTGATAAAAATATGGACATCGATCTTCATTGATCGTTAGCCTTTTGCATCTCCTTTTGTAGTGCTTTAACCTAATCTGTATATAATATTGTTTATTCTGCTATAATGGGTGCCAAATCTATATTCACTTTCCAAAACATTGGGATCGGGCCGGCCCTGGGTACATGGCTTCAAATATCCTGATTTTTAAATCTGGGAATGTAAGTAAGAAAGCGACTAAATACATGGCAGATAGGCACAAAGCAGCCTCTTGCCAGGCGACACAGTCCGTGGTGTACAGTGTATTAAGAAGCACAGTAGTGAAAGTGACTGGGCTGCTTTGATAATGAGCAACAGAAAACACAACGTTTGGAAAAGTATAAATAAGTTTTCGAACCCAATCCAAATACAATAGACATTTTACCTATCTCTCTTTCAGTTAGCACTATACCGGTCATAGGTGATATCGGACTGGTTACTTTATATTACACACTACTGAGTACAAGTCCAAGAAAATACTAATGGTGAAGTTACAGAAATACCTTGTCCGACATTCTCAGGCTCCTATCAGTATTCAGAAAAGATTTGATGTTACATTTTTCTGCAAAGACAAGTATAACATTTTCACAGGGAAATGACAGGTAATCAAAGAAATGCTGGTGTTGCCCATAGCGATCATTGGGACTTTTACTCTAATTTTTAAACTCCTAGAAAGTGAGAGTCTTGTTGGATAAAAATTGCATTCACATCCTGTACACCAGAAAGCAGTGATGTCAGCCCTCTCTGTACTGCTGTCTGTTATCCTAGATTTCCCACCCAGACTCACTTCCAGAGCTGTGTCCCCGAGGTCTAGTGCCCCTTCCTAGCCAGTGTCAGTTTTAGAAGGTTTGGATCTAGACCCCAGCGGTCTTACCCTAATCACAGTAGGAGCTCACTGCACTTGTTGGGATTCCCAGGTAGGGATGCTTAGAATCATTCTGGAGCTGCTAGGAGGGAGCTTAATACTGCCGGGTCCTACTGAACCCCACTACATCACCCATAGCCAAATGTTAGTAAATGATCAGACAATGGCCCTCATTCCGAGTTGTTCGCTCGCAAGCTGCTTTTAGCAGATTTACTCACGCTAAGCCGCCGCCTACTGGGAGTGAATATTAGCTTCTTAAAATTGCGACCGACGTTTTCGCAATATTGCGATTAGACCTCTCTTAGCAGTTTCTGAGTAGCTCCAGACTTACTCAGCATCTGCGATCAGTTCAGTGCTTGTCGTTCCTGGTTTGACGTCACAAACACACCCAGCGTTCGCCCAGCCGCTCCTCCGTTTCTTCAGCCACTCCTGCGTTTTTCCCAGAAACTGTAGCGTTTTTCCGCACACACCCATAAAACGTCCAGTTTCCGCCCAGTAACACCCACTTCCTGTCAATCACATTACGATCACCAGAACGATGAAAAAGCCGTGAGTAAAAATACTAACTGCATAGCAAATTTACTTGGCGCAGTCGCAGTGCGGACATTGCGCATGCGCATTAAGCGGAAAATCGCTGCGATGCGAAGAAAAATACAGAGCGAACAACTCGGAATGAGGGCCTATAAGCTTTACCCAGCAATCTGTAAAAGGCTTCTTTTTTCCAATGACCTGGGCGAGGCGCCTTGGAATGGTGGCTTGGATATTCACAGATTATTTTTTTTTTTTAATTCAATAATTTTTTATTGAGATTTTAAAGTTTATAAAAATACAATTACAAAACAAACTGAAAATGCTGTAGCAAGTGCAGGTATACGTGGCAGAATATAGAATATACAACAAAAATTGCAAATCAAGAGGACACCTGACATACGATTCAGTATAAATAGTTTGTCTCCCCATACCAAAGTACGCAGAGGCCCACAGGCGCCATGTGAGCCCATATATTCTATCCACAGAATAAAATGGGGAGTACCTAGTCCCAAACACATGTCACCATAAAGACACATCATTGTTAAGTATAATCCAATAGGGTATGAAACGTCTGCCAAACAGCCACAAAAAATAAAACAAAACCCACAAAAACAAACCACCCCTGTAACCCCCCACCCTGTATAGCCTTCCCCCAACTCAGGTATACTTGGATCCCTAAACCCCCATCCCCTTCTCTAACTACCCTAACTAGCAACCTCCCCCTCCCTCCCTTTTATTCCAAAAGGATAATAGGACTCAAAACTAATAGGAGCAATAAACTAATGACCTTAAGCTAGGCTAAGTCCGGCTCTCCCACAGAAAGATATAGCGTTCCTCCCATATAGCATAAGCATACTAAGCAGTATATAAACGTACTGCATAGATAGGAGAAGATTCAACCATATAAAAAAATTAAAAAACATTACAAAAAATACAGGTAATAGAGATTACAAATAATAAAACAAAAATACTGGTAACAAAGATGAGAATCAATCCGGCCAGGCCTCCATCGCATGCAATATCACAGTATCAGTCTCGTCTCTGGTTATCCAAGGATAGACACATCGGGGCACAAAGTACTTAAAAGATAAGTCCAGGAAAGGTATTTGAGGCATGGGAGTAACGGATCTGGAAATTAGAGATGAGCGGGTTCGGTTTCTCTGAATCCGAACCCGCACGAACTTCATGTTTTTTTTCACGGGTCCGAGCGACTCGGATCTTCCCGCCTTGCTCGGTTAACCCGAGCGCGCCCGAACGTCATCATGACGCTGTCGGATTCTCGCGAGACTCGGATTCTATATAAGGAGCCGCGCGTCGCCGCCATTTTCACACGTGCATTGAGATTGATAGGGAGAGGACGTGGCTGGCGTCCTCTCCATTTAGATTAGGAGAGAGAGAGAGAGATTGACCTGAGGCTGATACTGTAGAAGAGAGTGCAGAGTTTAGTGACTGACCACAGTGACCACCAGCAGTGCAGTTGTTTTATTTAATATATCCGTTCTCTGCCTGAAAAAAACGGTACACACAGTGACTCAGTCACATACCATATCTGTGTGCACTGCTCAGCCCAGTGTGCTGCATGCCTGCATCATCTATGTATATATTATATATCTGACTGTGCTCAGCTCACACAGCTTATAATTGTGGGGGAGACTGGGGAGCACTGCAGTGCCAGTTATAGGTTATAGCAGGAGCCAGGAGTACAAGACAGTCACATACCATATCTGTGTGCACTGCTCAGCCCAGTGTGCTGCATCATCTATGTATATATTATATATCTGACTGTGCTCAGCTCACACAGCTTATAATTGTGGGGGAGACTGGGGAGCACTGCAGTGCCAGTTATAGGTTATAGCAGGAGCCAGGAGTACATATTATATTAAAATTAAACAGTGCACACTTTTGCTGCAGGAGTGCCACTGCCAGTGTGACTGACCAGTGACCTGACCACACTGACCACCAGTATAGTTAGTAGTATACTATATTGTGATTGCCTGAAAAAGTTAAACACTCGTCGTGTGACTTCACTTGTGTGGTGTTTTTTTTTTTATTCTATAAAAAACTCATTCTGCTGACAGACAGTGTCCAGCAGGTCCGTCATTATATAATATATATACCTGTCCGGCTGCAGTAGTGATATATATATATTTTTTATATCATTATTTATCATCCAGTCGCAGCAGACACAGTACGGTAGTTCACGGCTGTAGCTACTTCTGTGTCGGCACTCGGCAGTCCATCCATAATTGTATACCACCTACCCGTGGTTTTTTTTCTTTCTTCTTTATACATACATACTACTACATCTCTTTATCAACCAGTCTATATTAGCAGCAGACACAGTACAGTACGGTAGTTCACGGCTGTGGCTACCTCTGTGTCGGCACTCGGCAGTCCGTCCATAATTGTATACCACCTAACCGTGTTTTTTTTTTCTTTCTTCTTTATACATACATACTACGACATCTCTTTATCAACCAGTCTATATTAGCAGCAGACACAGTACAGTACGGTAGTTCACGGCTGTGGCTACCTCTGTGTCGGCACTCGGCAGTCCGTCCATAATTGTATACCACCTAACCGTGGTTTTTTTTTCTTTCTTCTTCATACATACATACATACTACGACATCTCTTTATCAACCAGTCTATATTAGCAGCAGACACAGTACAGTACGGTAGTTCACGGCTGTGGCTACCTCTGTGTCGGCACTCGGCAGTCCGTCCATAATTGTATACCACCTAACCGTGGTTTTTTTTTCTTTCTTCTTTATACATACATACTACGACATCTCTTTATCAACCAGTCTATATTAGCAGCAGACACAGTACAGTACGGTAGTTCACGGCTGTGGCTACCTCTGTGTCGGCACTCGGCAGTCCGTCCATAATTGTATACCACCTAACCGTGGTTTTTTTTTCTTTCTTCTTCATACATACATACTACGACATCTCTTTATCAACCAGTCTATATTAGCAGCAGACACAGTACAGTACGGTAGTTCACGGCTGTGGCTACCTCTGTGTCGGCACTCGGCAGTCCGTCCATAATTGTATACCACCTACCCGTGGTTTTTTTTTCTTTCTTCTTTATACATACATACTACTACATCTCTTTATCAACCAGTCTATATTAGCAGCAGACACAGTACAGTACGGTAGTTCACGGCTGTGGCTACCTCTGTGTCGGCACTCGGCAGTCCGTCCATAATTGTATACCACCTACCCGTGTTTTTTTTTTCTTTCTTCTTCATACATACATACTACGACATCTCTTTATCAACCAGTCTATATTAGCAGCAGACACAGTACAGTACGGTAGTTCACGGCTGTGGCTACCTCTGTGTCGGCACTCGGCAGTCCGTCCATAATTGTATACCACCTAACCGTGGTTTTTTTTTCTTTCTTCTTCATACATACATACTACGACATCTCTTTATCAACCAGTCTATATTAGCAGCAGACACAGTACGGTAGTTCACGGCTGTAGCTACCTCTGTGTCGGCACTCGGCAGTCCGTCCATAATTGTATACTAGTATCCATCCATCTCCATTGTTTACCTGAGGTGCCTTTTAGTTGTGCCTATTAAAATATGGAGAACAAAAATGTTGAGGTTCCAAAATTAGGGAAAGATCAAGATCCACTTCCACCTCGTGCTGAAGCTGCTGCCACTAGTCATGGCCGAGACGATGAAATGCCAGCAACGTCGTCTGCCAAGGCCGATGCCCAATGTCATAGTACAGAGCATGTCAAATCCAAAACACCAAATATCAGTAAAAAAAGGACTCCAAAACCTAAAATAAAATTGTCGGAGGAGAAGCGTAAACTTGCCAATATGCCATTTACCACACGGAGTGGCAAGGAACGGCTGAGGCCCTGGCCTATGTTCATGGCTAGTGGTTCAGCTTCACATGAGGATGGAGGCACTCAGCCTCTCGCTAGAAAAATGAAAAGACTCAAGCTGGCAAAAGCAGTAGCACCGCAAAGAACTGTGCGTTCTTCGAAATCCCAAATCCACAAGGAGAGTCCAATTGTGTCGGTTGCGATGCCTGACCTTCCCAACACTGGACGTGAAGAGCATGCGCCTTCCACCATTTGCACGCCCCCTGCAAGTGCTGGAAGGAGCACCCGCAGTCCAGTTCCTGATAGTCAGATTGAAGATGTCAGTGTTGAAGTACACCAGGATGAGGAGGATATGGGTGTTGCTGGCGCTGGGGAGGAAATTGACCAGGAGGATTCTGATGGTGAGGTGGTTTGTTTAAGTCAGGCACCCGGGGAGACACCTGTTGTCCGTGGGAGGAATATGGCCGTTGACATGCCTGGTGAAAATACCAAAAAAATCAGCTCTTCGGTGTGGAACTATTTCAACAGAAATGCGGACAACAGGTGTCAAGCCGTGTGTTCCCTTTGTCAAGCTGTAATAAGTAGGGGTAAGGACGTTAACCACCTCGGAACATCCTCCCTTATACGTCACCTGCAGCGCATTCATAATAAGTCAGTGACAAGTTCAAAAACTTTGGGTGACAGCGGAAGCAGTCCACTGACCAGTAAATCCCTTCCTCTTGTAACCAAGCTCACGCAAACCACCCCACCAACTCCCTCAGTGTCAATTTCCTCCTTCCCCAGGAATGCCAATAGTCCTGCAGGCAATGTCACTGGCAATTCTGACGAGTCCTCTCCTGCCTGGGATTCCTCCGATGCATCCTTGCGTGTAACGCCTACTGCTGCTGGCGCTGCTGTTGTTGCTGCTGGGAGTCGATGGTCATCCCAGAGGGGAAGTCGTAAGCCCACTTGTACTACTTCCAGTAAGCAATTGACTGTTCAACAGTCCTTTGCGAGGAAGATGAAATATCACAGCAGTCATCCTGCTGCAAAGCGGATAACTGAGGCCTTGACAACTATGTTGGTGTTAGACGTGCGTCCGGTATCCGCCGTTAGTTCACAGGGAACTAGACAATTTATTGAGGCAGTGTGCCCCCGTTACCAAATACCATCTAGGTTCCACTTCTCTAGGCAGGCGATACCGAGAATGTACACGGACGTCAGAAAAAGACTCACCAGTGTCCTAAAAAATGCAGTTGTACCCAATGTCCACTTAACCACGGACATGTGGACAAGTGGAGCAGGGCAGGGTCAGGACTATATGACTGTGACAGCCCACTGGGTAGATGTATGGACTCCCGCCGCAAGAACAGCAGCGGCGGCACCAGTAGCAGCATCTCGCAAACGCCAACTCTTTCCTAGGCAGGCTACGCTTTGTATCACCGGTTTCCAGAATACGCACACAGCTGAAAACCTCTTACGGCAACTGAGGAAGATCATCGCGGAATGGCTTACCCCAATTGGACTCTCCTGTGGATTTGTGGCATCGGACAACGCCAGCAATATTGTGTGTGCATTAAATATGGGCAAATTCCAGCACGTCCCATGTTTTGCACATACCTTGAATTTGGTGGTGCAGAATTATTTAAAAAACGACAGGGGCGTGCAAGAGATGCTGTCGGTGGCCAGAAAAATTGCGGGACACTTTCGGCGTACAGGCACCACGTACAGAAGACTGGAGCACCACCAAAAACTACTGAACCTGCCCTGCCATCATCTGAAGCAAGAAGTGGTAACGAGGTGGAATTCAACCCTCTATATGCTTCAGAGGTTGGAGGAGCAGCAAAAGGCCATTCAAGCCTATACAATTGAGCACGATATAGGAGGTGGAATGCACCTGTCTCAAGCGCAGTGGAGAATGATTTCAACGTTGTGCAAGGTTCTGATGCCCTTTGAACTTGCCACACGTGAAGTCAGTTCAGACACTGCCAGCCTGAGTCAGGTCATTCCCCTCATCAGGCTTTTGCAGAAGAAGCTGGAGACATTGAAGAAGGAGCTAACACGGAGCGATTCCGCTAGGCATGTGGGACTTGTGGATGGAGCCCTTAATTCGCTTAACAAGGATTCACGGGTGGTCAATCTGTTGAAATCAGAGCACTACATTTTGGCCACCGTGCTCGATCCTAGATTTAAAGCCTACCTTGGATCTCTCTTTCCGGCAGACACAAGTCTGCTGGGGTTGAAAGACCTGCTGGTGAGAAAATTGTCAAGTCAAGCGGAACGCGACCTGTCAACATCTCCTCCTTCACATTCTCCCGCAACTGGGGGTGCGAGGAAAAGGCTCAGAATTCCGAGCCCACCCGCTGGCGGTGATGCAGGGCAGTCTGGAGCGACTGCTGATGCTGACATCTGGTCCGGACTGAAGGACCTGACAACGATTACGGACATGTCGTCTACTGTCACTGCATATGATTCTCTCACCATTGAAAGAATGGTGGAGGATTATATGAGTGACCGCATCCAAGTAGGCACGTCACACAGTCCATACTTATACTGGCAGGAAAAAGAGGCAATTTGGAGGCCATTGCACAAACTGGCTTTATTCTACCTAAGTTGCCCTCCCACAAGTGTGTACTCCGAAAGAGTGTTTAGTGCCGCCGCTCACCTTGTCAGCAATCGGCGTACGAGGTTACATCCAGAAAATGTGGAGAAGATGATGTTCATTAAAATGAATTATAATCAATTCCTCCGCGGAGACATTGACCAGCAGCAATTGCCTCCACAAAGTACACAGGGAGCTGAGATGGTGGATTCCAGTGGGGACGAATTGATAATCTGTGAGGAGGGGGATGTACACGGTGATATATCGGAGGGTGATGATGAGGTGGACATCTTGCCTCTGTAGAGCCAGTTTGTGCAAGGAGAGATTAATTGCTTCTTTTTTGGGGGGGGTCCAAACCAACCCGTCATATCAGTCACAGTCGTGTGGCAGACCCTGTCACTGAAATGATGGGTTGGTTAAAGTGTGCATGTCCTGTTTTGTTTATACAACATAAGGGTGGGTGGGAGGGCCCAAGGACAATTCCATCTTGCACCTCTTTTTTCTTTTATTTTTCTTTGCGTCATGTGCTGTTTGGGGAGGGTTTTTTGGAAGGGACATCCTGCGTGACACTGCAGTGCCACTCCTAAATGGGCCCGGTGTTTGTGTCGGCCACTAGGGTCGCTAATCTTACTCACACAGTCAGCTACCTCATTGCGCCTCTTTTTTTCTTTGCGTCATGTGCTGATTGGGGAGGGTTTTTTGGAAGGGACATCCTGCGTGACACTGCAGTGCCACTCCTAAATGGGCCCGGTGTTTGTGTCGGCCACTAGGGTCGCTAATCTTACTCACACAGTGAGCTACCTCATTGCGCCTCTTTTTTTCTTTGCGTCATGTGCTGATTGGGGAGGGTTTTTTGGAAGGGACATCCTGCGTGACACTGCAGTGCCACTCCTAAATGGGCCCGGTGTTTGTGTCGGCCACTAGGGTCGCTAATCTTACTCACACAGTCAGCTACCTCATTGCGCCTCTTTTTTTCTTTGCGTCATGTGCTGATTGGGGAGGGTTTTTTGGAAGGGACATCCTGCGTGACACTGCAGTGCCACTCCTAAATGGGCCCGGTGTTTGTGTCGGCCACTAGGGTCGCTTATCTTACTCACACAGTCAGCTACCTCATTGCGCCTCTTTTTTTCTTTGCGTCATGTGCTGATTGGGGAGGGTTTTTTGGAAGGGACATCCTGCGTGACACTGCAGTGCCACTCCTAGATGGGCCAGATGTTTGTGTCGGCCACTAGTGTCGCTTAGCTTAGTCATCCAGCGACCTTGGTGCAAATTTTAGGACTAAAAATAATATTGTGAGGTGTGAGGTATTCAGAATAGACTGAAAATGAGTGGAAATTATGGTTTTTGAGGTTAATAATAATATGGGATCAAAATGACCCCCAAATTCTATGATTTAAGCTGTTTTTTAGTGTTTTTTTAAAAAAACACCCGAATCCAAAACACACCCGAATCCGACAAAAAAAATTCGGTGAGGTTTTGCCAAAACGCGGTCGAACCCAAAACACGGCCGCGGAACCGAACCCAAAACCAAAACACAAAACCCGAAAAATTTCAGGCGCTCATCTCTACTGGAAATATCACCACCGGCAGCAAAGGTGTAGAACGGATCTTCAAAAAGCCCATAATGGAGCCTTGACACCCACGGACTAAGGCAATATCCATAACAGTTGGAGTCACATCCCTCAGGAAGGAGAAATCCAGAAGCTGCGACGGGACGCCATGAGCGCAGACCGCAGTGACAGAATGCAGAGGTACAGCTACCACATCTCCGAGCTCCGTAAGGAGCCTCTACGTAGAGGCAACGATTGCTTGAAGGAGTTGCTGCACAGAATTAGCCATCAGTAAGTTGTGAATTCAAGCCAAACAGGAGGCCCGTGGCAAGATGGCGGCAGCTAGCACACCACCAGAGCCCACCAATAGATCTACAGCGGAAGCCACCAGCCTGATGACTACAGAAGCAGGGAATAACAAGGAGACATAGCCGCAACAGTAGTATTGTCACGCTGGAAAGACCGCATCCATCACCCAAAAGGCGTCTGAGCAGACAGGGGATCCGTGCTGCAGCCGATGAGGACAACAACAAGATGGCAGCAGCCCGCGCCCAGCACGCCCCAAACACAGCAGCAGACAGGCGTATGTCGAGGAGAAGCCACTTGCAGGGGTTACACACGATCCTGGAGAACACAGCCGGGAGACAACCAAAAGGCAGCACTCAGGTATGTATAATGTCCCCGAACAGCCGCAGGAGCATACTTACCTACTCTCCCGGAAGCTGCGGGAGGCTCCCAATTTTTGGGGTAGCCCCCCGCACCCCCGGAAGAGAGGGCAGGTCTCCCGCATCCTGCTCGCACCCTAGTGATGCGGGCAGGATGGAGAGATTACCTCCCGCATTCACGGGTCCGTCGGGTGGAGAAGGGGTTAAAATGACGCAAATCGCGTAATTTTAGCCCCTCCCCCTTCCCGCGGACCCGCGAATCGCTGCATTTCCCGATGCTAGGGGCGGGGCTTAGTGATGTCACATTCCGGCCCCGCCCCCCGAAGACACTTGCAGCGTCTCCTCTCCGGGCTTCTCCCGGAGAGGAGAAATCAAATGTAGGTAAGTATGCGCAGGAGCTGGAGACGAGACACCAAGCCGCAGTGTGAGAAGGCCCGGCTGCAGAGATCTCTGTAAAACTGACAAAAGGCACCACACAGGATCCTTCCCCGGAGCTACTGGTGATCAGCAGACAATACACCACTGCAGAACCGAATCCAGGGGAGAAAACAGCTACAAAAATAAGAATTTACTCACTGATAATTCTATTTCTCGTAGTCCGTAGTGGATGCTGGGGACTCCGTAAGGACCATGGGGAATAGACGGGCTCTGCAGGAAACTGGGCACTCTAAAGAAAGATTAGGTACTATCTGGTGTGCACTGGCTCCTCCCTCTATGCCCCTCCTCCAGACCTCAGTTAGGGAAACTGTGCCCGGAAGAGCTGACATTACAAGGAAAGGATTTTGGAATCCAGGGTAAGACTCATACCAGCCACACCAATCACACCGTACAACTTGTGATAACCTTACCCAGTTAACAGGATGAACAACAACTGAGCCTCACTCAACGGATGTCTCACAACAATAACCCGTATTAAGCAATAACTATATACACGTATTGCAGAAAGTCCGCACTAGGGACGGGCGCCCAGCATCCACTACGGACTACGAGAAATAGAATTACCGGTGAGTAAATTCTTATTTTCTCTAACGTTCTAGTGGATGCTGGGGACTCCGTAAGGACCATGGGGATTATACCAAAGCTCCCAAATGGGCGGGAGAGTGCGGATGACTCTGCAGCACCGAATGGGCAAACACAAGGTCCTCCTCAGCCAGGGTATCAAACTTATAGAATTTTGCAAATGTGTTTGATCCCGATCAAGTAGCTGCTCGGCAAAGCTGTAAAGCCGAGACCCCTCGGGCAGCCCAAGAAGAGCCCACCTTCCTTGTGGAATGGGATTTCACTGATTTAGGATGCGGCAATCCAGCCGCAGAATGAGCCAGCTGAATCGTTGTCAGACTCGGGTTTGTCTGTGTCCCCGGAGGGGGCGCTAGTGGGTCAGTGGTGGTGGAAGGGAGAAAGCGAGGAGGCTGGATTAAGTTTCTGCGCATGGGCGCAATGATATTTATTGTACAGCAGGTTCACAACGGCAGTAAAAATAAACAGTAATAAATGCAAATGTCAATAGTGCAGCATGGAAGCTGAAAGTCTATGGCAACGGAAATATGGCAGATGGATGAATGGTAACTGATGAATGATAACTGATGATAATAATAACAGGTGAAAGTATACTGATGAAATAATAACTTGGCAGGAGATAAACTGGTATGGGAACCAGAGCAGTTTAAAACGTGGAGCCAGCAGAGATGGTAATGAATGGCAAACCTGGTAGCAGAGGCAGGAGACTGACGATGTCCACAGTGCAGGTGATGAGGCACTGGCAGCAAGCAAGCTGCATCACAGGTGGGGAGATGGAACACACCTGGAGTCAGTCTCTACTGCTTAGGCCAGGCATGTTCAAACTGTGGCCCTCCAGCTGTTGTGAAACTACATATCCCAGCATGCCCTGACACAGTTTTGCTGTCAGAGAATGCTAAAGCTGTGTCAGGGAATGCTGGGATGTGTAGTTTCTCAACAGCTGGAGGGCCGCAGTTTGGGCATGCCTGGCTTAGGCTGAAGCACACTGAGATGATGATTAGTGTGAAGCCTGTAACAGAAGCAGGTGTTGCTGAGGCTTGTAGTTCCACGGAGCTGTGAAGATAACCAGGAGCACAGAGTCTCAGGTAGATGACCAGGAACACGGAGAACAACAGGTAGGTATCCAGGAACACGGAACAACGGGTAGGTATCCAGGAACAGGAACCAGATCCAGACACATGGGTCGCAGGAGTGACACAAAGTTCAGGATGCCTGCAGACTGATCCTGCAGCTCTATATATACCCCCTGTTGCACAGTCATTGGTGGGAGTGAGGAAAGTGGGTGCGGCCAAGCACCGGATTGGCCGCCGTACTCTGACTGCTGGAAACTGTCATGGCGGCGCCCATGCCGCGGCCTAGCGGGAACGCGGCGTGCTACACGCCCGCTGTCACAGGAGCGCTCCCAGGACCAGGATGACGTCTGGTGGCAGAGGTGCGGATGACAGTGGAACGCAGGGACCCAGGACGGAGTCCGCACCGGCGGACAGATGTGACTGTGGTGAGTCGATTCCTGACAGTACCCCCCCCTTTAAGGGTGGGCACTGAACACCCACGTGGCTTGGCAGGATGAGTGTTATGGAAGACACGGACCAACCTTGGAGCATGGACATCTGACGAATTCACCCAACTTCTCTCCTCCGGACCATAACCGGACCAATCGATAAAGTATTGTAGACGACCATACCGGCAACGGGAATCCAGAATCTTCTCTATTTCGAACTCCACGCCCCGCTGAGTTCGAACTTTGGGGCCAACTGGAAGAGCTCTTTGGAAGCGATTCAGGACTAATGGTCTGAGGAGAGAGACATGAAAGGCATTAGGTATTCGCAGAGAAGATGGTAACTTAAGCTTGTAGGCCACAGGGTTGATGACTCTTTCAACAGGAAAGGGACCGATGAAACGTGGTGCAAATTTCATCGACGGGACCCTAAGACGAAGGTTCCGGGTAGAAAGCCAAACCTTGTCCCCAGGTTTCAGGCTAGGAACTGCGCGTCTTTTGCGATCAGCAAAGTATTTATACCGGCTGGAGGCCTTCTTGAGAGAAGTGTGAATTTTCCTCCAGGTTGAAGAGAACAGACTCAGGGCAGTAGTGGCAGCAGGAACATCTATGTGAGGGAGTTCTTGGAAGTCTGGAACACGAGGATGTTGCCCATATACTGCAAAGAATGGAGTTGTCTCAGTAGCAGTGTGATAGCGGAAGTTGTGGGCAAATTCGGCCCACGGGAGCAGATCCAACCAATCATCCTGAGAAGATGAAACATACAATCTTAAAAATGTCTCTAGTTCCTGATTTACCCTCTCTGTCTGCCCATTCGTCTGAGGGTGGTAAGATGACGAGAACTTCAGTTTAACCTGCATGGCAGAACAGAGAGCCCTCCAAAACCTCGCTACAAACTGTACACCTCGGTCGGATATTATTTCTGAGGGTAGACCATGTAGACGGAAAATCTCCCGTAGGAAGATTTGGGCGAGTTTTGGGGCAGAAGGGAGACCCTGGAGAGGAACAAAATGGGCCATCTTGGTAAATCTGTCCACTACAACCCAGATGGTATTGTATCCTTGAGAAGGAGGGAGGTCGGAAATAAAGTCCATGGACAGGTGTGACCAGGGGCGGCTAGGAACAGACAATGGTTGTAACTGACCTGCTGGAGACTGACAAGGAATCTTGTGCTGCGCACACTTAGGACAGGATGCCACGAAATCCTTGATGTCAGCTTTCATCTTTGGCCACCAGTATGTCTCAGAGAGGAACTTGAAGGTTTTCAGAACACCGGGATGTCCAGTGAACTTGGATTGATGGGCCCAAGACAGCAACTTGGGACGGAGTTCTGGGGAAACAAAAGTCTTACCAGGAGGAGGAGCTGGGGAGACTTGAGATGCAGCAAATACCACTGGACTCAGGATGGAATGTGGAACTGAGTCAGACGTTTCCTCTTCGGACTCCATAGATCGGGATAAGGCATCAGCTTTAACATTCTGCGAACCTGGGCGGAAATGAAGCTTAAAGTTAAAACGAGAGAAAAACATAGCCCACCGGGACTGGCGAGAGTTAAGGCACTGGGCTGCCTTTAAATATAGCAGATTTTTATGATCCGTATATATGTTGAACGGATGTTTGGCCCCTTCCAGGAGATACCTCCATTCCTCGAGGGCCAGCTTAATCGCCAGTAGTTCTTGATCTCCAACGGAATAGTTAGCTTCTGCAGGGAGGAATTTACGAGAATAAAATCCACAGGGGTGGATCTTCCCATCAGTTCCCTTCTGAGAGAGAACAGCTCCAACTCCAACTGTAGAGGCATCCACCTCCAACTCGAACGGCTTGTTTACATCTGGTTGAGACAGAACTGGAGCAGACATAAAGGCCAGCTTGATCTTTTGGAAGGCCGCTAAAGCTTCTTCTGACCAGTTGGAATGATCTGCCCCTTTCCGAGTTAAGTTGGTAATAGGAGCGATGAGAGTTGAGAATCCTCGGATAAACTTCCTATAGTAATTGGCGAATCCCAGGAATCGCTGAATAGACTTGAGAGAATTTGGAATGGACCAATTGGCAATGGCTTCCAACTTTGTCGGGTCCATCTGGAGATCCGATCCGGAAATTATATACCCCAGGAAGGGTATAGAGGAAACTTCAAAGGTACACTTGGATAATTTACCGTAGAGCCGGTTCTCACGAAGACGTCGGAGAACTTCACGGACTTGTAGACGATGAGAGGAGAGATCTTGGGAGAAGATGAGGATATCATCCAGATAAACTACAAGGTATTTGTACAGAACGTCACGGAAGATTTCGTTCACAAAGTGCTGGATCACTGCTGGGGCATTACTCAACCCGAATGGCATTACCAGGTACTCGTAATGACCATCTCGAGTATTAAAAGCTGTCTTCCATTCGTCACCACTCCGGATTCTGATGAGGTTGTAGGCACCGCGGAGATCTAACTTGGTGAAGATGCGTGCTCCCTTAACTCTGTCAAACAATTCGGTGATGAGTGGTAATGGATAGCTATTTTTGACGGTAATGTCATTGAGACCCCGGTAGTCGATGCATGGACGCAATCCTCCATCCTTTTTCTTAACAAAGAAGAAGCCCGCACCAGCGGGTGAAGACGAGGGACGGATGAATCCTTTCTGTAAGTTCTCCCTGATGTAGTCGCTCATCGCTTCAGTTTCAGGAACGGACAACGGATAGGTACGCCCCCTAGGTGGTTTCTTGCCAGGAACAAGGTCAATGGGGCAATCCCACTCTCTATGGGGCGGCAAAACATCAGCGGCTTTTTCACTGAAGACGTCAGAGAAATCTTGGTAAGCCGCAGGAAGACTTGACTGGGTTTTTACTTCAGTAGACTTGATAGGACAAACTTGAGCTAAACAGGACTGGTGGCAATGTGAACCCCAAGAAGTAAGTTGTAACGTTGACCAATCAAACTGTGGATTGTGTAGCTGGAGCCAGGGCATGCCCAAAACGATCTCCTGGGTGGCCTGAGGAATGACTAAGAACTTTATTAATTCAGAGTGCAGGAACCCAACTCCCAAAACCACTGGTGCGGTTTGGTGAGAGATATTCCCCTTGGAGATTCGGCTACCATCCACAGCGGTAATGTAGACTGGGTAAGAAAGTTCACATACAGGCAAACAAAACTTATTTACCGCAGCTTGAGTGATGAAGTTTCCTGCGGATCCACAGTCCACTAACGCAGATGCAGATTGAAGCCCAACTGAAGTCTCTAAAGTCACGGGAAGGATAAGGTCTTGATTAGAAGGAGCTTGTCTAGAAGATCCCAACTTGACTCCTCCTTTACAAGTCAGGATCTGGCGTTTCCCGAACGCACTGTACAAGAATTAATCTGGTGACCTGCAGCCGCACAATAAAGACACAGTCTCTCACGAAGTCTTCTTGACCGCTCCTCAGGAGTTAGGCGGAACCTATTTATTTGCATAGGCTCATCAGAAGGTGGAGACTGGAACTGTACGGAAGGTACCATCCTTGACCTGCGTGGCTCACTACGAGCACGTTCATTGTTGCGTTCGCGGATGCGAGAGTCCAACTTGATGCACAAGGAAATTAAATCGGACAATTGCTCAGGAAGGTCGCGGGTTGCCAGTTCGTCCTTGATCCGATCAGAGAGTCCATGCCAGAAAGCTGCTACCAGGGCTTGATTGTTCCACTGAATCTCTGCGGCCAACGTCTGGAACTGGATGACATATTGTCCCATACTACGGGTACCTTGACGAAGTTGGATTAGGTCTGCAGAAGCTGATGTTGCACGACCCGGCTCGTCAAAGATCCGTCTGAAGGTTGACACGAATTCTGCGTAGTTATTCATCAGAGGGTCAGCACGTTCCCACAGGGGAGACACCCAACTCAAGGCAGAACCAGAGAGTAGAGAGATAATGTAAGCAACCTTGGATCTTGGCGTGGGGAAATTGTGTGACAATAACTCAAACTGGATTTCACATTGGTTAAGAAACCCGCGACATAACTTTGGGCTGCCATCATACTTGCTAGGCACGGGCAGGTGCAAGCGTGACACTGGAGCTGATGCAGCCGGCATAGAAGAACTCACAGTACTTGCAGGTGCTGGAGTAACAGGAACTGTAGAAGTGAGTACACTAGGCAGGGTTTGCTGTAGTGTATCAATCCGGGAGGACATCCCTTGCAGGAACTGAAACATCTGCTGCTGCGCAGCCTCTTGACCATCCAAACGGGAGACCAGATTTTGCAAGGCCTCTGACCCCACACTCCGACCACCGTCCGAGTCCATCGATCCTGAACTTACTGTCAGACTCGGGTTTGTCTGTGTCCCCGGAGGGGGCGCTAGTGGGTCAGTGGTGGTGGAAGGGAGAAAGCAAGGAGGCTGGATTAAGTTTCTGCGCATGGGCGCAATGATATTTATTGTACAGCAGGTTCACAACGGCAGTAAAAATAAACAGTAATAAATGCAAATGTCAATAGTGCAGCATGGAAGCTGAAAGTCTATGGCAACGGAAATATGGCAGATGGATGAATGGTAACTGATGAATGATAACTGATGATAATAATAACAGGTGAAAGTATACTGATGAAATAATAACTTGGCAGGAGATAAACTGGTATGGGAACCAGAGCAGTTTAAAACGTGGAGCCAGCAGAGATGGTAATGAATGGCAAACCTGGTAGCAGAGGCAGGAGACTGACGATGTCCACAGTGCAGGTGATGAGGCACTGGCAGCAAGCAAGCTGCATCACAGGTGGGGAGATGGAACACACCTGGAGTCAGTCTCTACTGCTTAGGCTGAAGCACACTGAGATGATGATTAGTGTGAAGCCTGTAACAGAAGCAGGTGTTGCTGAGGCTTGTAGTTCCACGGAGCTGTGAAGATAACCAGGAGCACAGAGTCTCAGGTAGATGACCAGGAACACGGAGAACAACAGGTAGGTATCCAGGAACACGGAACAACAGGTAGGTATCCAGGAACAGGAACCAGATCCAGACACATGGGTCGCAGGAGTGACACAAAGTTCAGGATGCCTGCAGACTGATCCTGCAGCTCTATATATACCCCCTGTTGCACAGTCATTGGTGGGAGTGAGGAAAGTGGGTGCGGCCAAGCACCGGATTGGCCGCCGTACTCTGACTGCTGGAAACTGTCATGGCGGCGCCCATGCCGCGGCCTAGCGGGAACGCGGCGTGCTACACGCCCGCTGTCACAGGAGCGCTCCCAGGACCAGGATGACGTCTGGTGGCAGAGGTGCGGATGACAGTGGAACGCAGGGACCCAGGACGGAGTCCGCACCGGCGGACAGATGTGACTGTGGTGAGTCGATTCCTGACAATCGTGTTACAGATCCAGCGAGTAATAGTTTGCTTTGAAGCCGGAGCACCCAGCTTATTGGGTGCATACAGAATAAACAGCGAGTCAGTCTTCCTGACTCCAGCCGTTCTGGAAACATAAATTTTCAAAGCCCGGACTACGTCCAGCAACTTAAAGTCCTCCAAGTCCCGAGTAGCCGCAGGCACCACAATAGGTTGGTTCAAATGAAACGATGATACCACCTTTGGGAGAAATTGGGGGCGAGTCCGCAATTCTGCCCTGTCCATATGGAAGATCAGATAGGGGCTTTTACATGACAAAGCCACCAATTCTGACACACGCCTAGCCGATGCTAAGGCCAACAGCATGACCACTTTCCACGTGAGATACTTTAGTTCCACGGTCTTAAGTGGCTCAAACCAGAAATCCAACACAACGTTAAGATCCCCACTGGTGGCACAAAAGGGGGCTGGATATGCAGCACTCCCTTTACAAACGTCTGAACCTCAGGCAGTGAAGCCAGTTCTTTTTGAAAGAAAATAGATAGGGCCGAAATCTGGACCTTTATGGACCCTAATTTTAGGCCCATAGTCACACCTGACTGTAGGAAGTGCAGAAAGCGACCCAGCTGGAATTCCTCTGTAGGGGCCTTCCTGGCCTCACACCAAGCAACATATTTTCGCCATATACGGTGATAATGCTTTGCTGTTAAATCCTTCCTAGCTCCTATTATCACTGACCTGGTTTGGGAGTGTTGTGGACTCGGGGCTTCTTCCGATGACCGGGAAGAGGAACCGCTACTGGGTCGCAGTAGAGATGGCCGGATGTAGGTCTTCCTCATGCAGGATTAAGACGGCAGGCAGGAAGCACAGAGGAATTCTTGAAGGTCCCCTGAAAGACAAGACTTGTAGAAATACTAAAGGCTGAGGTACTGAGATATTGAAGGCACGGTGGTGTTGGAGACACTGTGGTGTTGGAGGCACTGAGGTGCTGGGAGTACAGGGAGTGCTGGGAGGCACTCGGAGGCACGAGGGTGCTTGGAGGCACGAGGTAATTGGAGGCACGGAGGTGCTTGGAGGCACGGGGTGCTTGGAGGCACGAGGTGCTTGGAGGCACGGAGGTGTTTGGAGGCACGAGGTGCTTGGAGGCACGAGGTGCTTGGAGGCAGGGAGGTGCTTGTAGGCACGAGGTAATTGGAGGCACGGAGGTGCTTGGAGGCACAGAGGTGTTTGGAGGCACGAGGTGCTTGGAGGCACGAGGTGCTTGGAGGCACGGAGGTATTTGGAGACACTGAGGTGTTTGGAGGCACGAGGTGCTTGGAGGCACGGAGGTACTTGGAGGCACAGAGGTAATTGGAGGCACGGAGGTAATTGGAGGCACGGAGGTGCTTGGAGGCACAGAGGTGTTTGGAGGCACCAAGGTGTTTGGAGACACGAGGTGCTTGGAGGCACGGAGGTATTTGGAGACACCAAGGTGTTTGGAGGCACGAGGTGCTTGGAGGCACGGAGGTATTTGGAGAGACCAAGGTGTTTGGAGGCACGAGGTGCTTGGAGGGACGGAGGTACTTGGAGGCACGGAGGTACTTGGAGGCACGGAGGTGCTTGGAGGCACGGAGGTGCTTGGAGGCACAGGATGCTTGGAGGCACAGGATATCACAGGGACGAGGGAGCTCTGGAATCACAGCTTCCGCAGGAGAAACGAAGATACTCAGGCACCGGATCTCTGCCTGGTGTCTAGTTTTAAATCCCCCGCCCTAGCCTGATTGGCGGAGCAGGCAGGTGACGTCAGACCTGCTCCGCCTCCTTGCCCTCGCTTATGATGGCGGCGTCCTTGCTTCCGGGAAGCCGCCGGAGGGACGCGCCGACCCGCCGCCGAAGCCGGAGATCGTCAGGAGAACAGAGGCGCCGGGCAGACCAGGCCACCCGCAGGGACAAGCGCGGTCGCCGCTGCCCGAGGTGCGTGACACCTATCAGCGTAGGAATCACTTGATCCGGAATGCCCTTTTCCTTTAGGATCCGGCGTTCAACTGCCATGCCGTCAAACACAGCCGCGGTAAGTCTTGGAACAGACAGGGCCCCTGTTGCAACAGGTCCTGTCTGAGAGGCAGAGGCCATGGGTCCTCTGTGATCATCTCTTGTAGTTCTGGGTACCAAGTCCTTCTTGGCCAATCCGGAACGATGAGTATTGTTCTCACTCCTCTTTTTCTTACTATTCTCAGTACCTTGGGTATGAGAGGAAGAGGAGGAAACACATAGACCGACTGGAACACCCACGGTGTCACTAGTGCGTCCACAGCTATCGCCTGAGGGTCCCTTGACCTGGCGCAATATCTTTTTAGCTTTTTGTTGAGGCGGGACGCCATCATGTCCACCTGTGGCCGTTCCCATCGATTTGCTATCTGTGTGAAGACTTCTTGATGAAGTCCCCACTCTCCCGGGTGGAGGTCGTGTCTGCTGAGGAAGTCTGCTTCCCAGTTGTCCACTCCCGGAATGAACACTGCTGACAGTGCTTGCACGTGATTCTCCGCCCAACGAAGAATCTTTGTGGCTTCCGCCATTGCCACCCTGCTTCTTGTGCCGCCCTGGCGGTTTACATGGGCGACCGCCGTGATGTTGTCTGACTGAATCAGCACTGTTTGGTCTCGAAGCAGGGGCTCCGCTTGACTAAGGGCGTTGTATTTGGCCCTTAGTTCCAGTATATTTATGTGCAGACAAGTCTCCTGACTTGACCACAGCCCTTGGAAGTTTCTTCCCTGAGTGACTGCCCCCCATCCGCGGAGGCTTACATCCGTGGTCACCAGGACCCAGTCCTGTATGTTGAACCTGCGGCCCTCGAGAAGGTGAGCACTCTGCAGCCACCACAGAAGAGACGCCCTGGCCCTCAAAGGAAAGGGTGATCAGCCGATGCATCTGAAGATGTGATCCGGACCACTTGTCCAACAGATCCCGCTGAAAGATCCTTGCATGGAACCTGCCGAAGGGAATGGCTTCGTATGAGGCCACCATCTTTCCCAGGACTCGCGTGCAGTGATGCACCGACACCTGTTTTGGTTTGAGGAGGTCTCTGACCAGAGTCACGAGCTCCTGAGCCTTCTTCTCCGGGAGAAACACCTTCTTCTGGTCTGTGTCCAGAATCATGCCCAGGAAGGGCAGACGCGTCGTAGGAATCAGCTGCAACTTTGGATTATTCAGAATCCAGCCGTGCTGTTGCAACACTTCCTGAGAGTGTGCTACGCTGATCAACAAATGCTCCCTGGACCTCGCCTTTATAAGGAGATCGTCCAAGTACGGGATAACTGTAACTCCTCGCTTCCGAAGGAGTACCATAATTTCCGCCATTACCTTGGTAAATACTCTCGGTGCCGTGGACAGACCAAACGGCAACGTCTGGAATTGGTAATGACAGTCCTGTACCACAAACCTGAGGTACTCCTGGTGAGGTGGATAAATGGGGACATGCAAGTACGCATCCTTGATGTCCAGATACCATAAAATCCCCCTCTTCCAGGCTTGCAATGACCGCTCTGAGCGATTCCATTTTGAACTTGAATCTCTTGAGATAAATGTTTAGGGATTTTAAATTCAGAATGGGTCTTACCGAACCGTCCGGTTTTGGTACCACAAACATAGTGGAATAGTAACCCCTTCCTTGTTGAAGGAGGGGAACCTTTACTATCACCTGCTGGAGGACTAGCTTGTGAATTGCCGCCAGTACCACCTCCCTTTCCATGGGGGAAGCTGGCAAGGCCGATTTTAGGTAACGGTGAGGGGGCATCACCTCGAATTCCAGCTTGTATCCCTGAGATACAATTTGTATAACCCAAGGATCCACCCGTGAGCGAGCCCACTGGTTGCTGAAATGTCGGAGACGCGCCCCCACCGCTCCTGGCTCCGTCTGTGGAGCCCCAGCGTCATGCGGTGGACTTAGTGGAAGCCGGGGAGGACTTTTGTTCCTGGGAACTGGCTGCATGGTGCAGCTTCTTTCCTCTCCCCCTGCCTCTGGCAAGAAAGGAAGCACCTCTGACCTTCTTGCTTTTCTGAGAACGAAAGGACTGCATTTGATAATACGGTGCTTTCTTGGTCTGTGAAGAAACATGAGGCAGGAAAGTCGACTTTCCAGCTGTAGCTGTGGATACGAGGTCCGAGAGACCGTCCCCAAACAATTCCTCACCCTTATAAGGCAACCCCTCCATGTGTCTTTTAGAGTCGGCATCCCCTGTCCATTGCCGAGTCCATAAGACCCTCCTGGCAGAAACGGACATTGCATTAATTCTAGAACCGAGCAGGCAAATGTCCCTCTGGGCATCCCGCATATATAAGACAACGTCTGTTATATGGCCCAGGGTTAGCAAGACAGTATCCCTGTCGAGGGAATCTATGTCGTCTGACAGAGTATCTGTCCATGCTGCTACAGCGCTACACATCCAGCTGAAGCAATAGCTGGTCTCAGTAAAGTACCAGAGTGAGTATAAACAGACAGGATAGCTTCCTGCTTCCTATACGCAGGCTCCTTTAGGGCGGCCGTATCCTGAGACGGCAGGGCCACCTTCTTAGATAAGCGTGTCAGCGCCTTGTCTACCCTGGAGAGGGATTCCCAACTCCAGCAGTAATCTTTTGGGAATCACTATTTTCTTATCAGTGGAGCTCCACGCTTCTTCACATAACTCATTCAATTCATGTGACGGGGGAAAAGTCACTGCCTGCTTTTTCTCCCCAAACATATGTACCCTCTTGTCAGGGACAGGGTTAACCTCTGAAATGTGCAATAATCATATAGCGGATGGCCTTGGTCATTTTAGGCTGCAATTGTGGCTCATCATCATCGACACTGGAGTCGGACTCCGTGTCGGCATCCGTGTCAACCATCTGAGACATTGGGTGTTTATGAGACCCTGACGGCCTCTGAGCTGCCTGGGCAGGCCCGGGTTGAGAGCCCGGCTGTCCCCCGGCTGCAACATCATCAAACCTTTTATGTAATGAGTTTACATTTTCATTTAAGACCTTCCACATATCCACCCAATCAGGTGTTGGCCCCGACGGCGGCGACACCACATTTATCTGCACTTGCTCCGCCTCCACGTAACTCTCCTCATCAAACATTTCGACACAGCCGTACCGACACACAGCACACACACAGGGAATGCTCTGACTGAGGACAGGACCCCACAAAGGCTTTTGGGGAGACAGAGAGAGAGAGTATGCCAGCACACACCACAGCGCTATATAACCCAGGGATACACACTATAAAAAGTGATTACCCAATAGCTGCCGATTATATGACTTTTTTGCGCCTAAATTTATGTGCCCCCCCTCTCTTTTTACCCTTCTTGTATCAGGATACTGCAGGGGAGAGCCTGGGGAGCGTCCTTCCAGCGGAGCTGTGAAGAGAAAATGGCGCTGGTGTGCTGAGGAAGAAGGCCCCGCCCCCTCAGCGGCGGGCTTCTGTCCCGCTTCTTGTGAGAAAATATGGCGGGGATTTTACATATATACAGTGCCTGACTGTATATATGTAGTTTATGCCAAAAGGTACTTCAATTGCTGCCCTGGGTGCCCCCCCCAGCGCCCTGCACCCTACAGTGACCGGAGTGTGTGGTGTGCTGTGGGAGCAATGGCGCACAGCTGCGGTGCTGTCCGCTTCCTTAAATGAAGACAGGAGTCTTCAGCCGCTGATTTCGCCGTCTTCATGCTTCTGTTCTTCTGGCTCTGCGAGGGGGACGGCGGCGCGGCTCCGGGAACGGACGATCGAGGACAGGTGCCTGTGTTCGAACCCTCGGGAGCTAATGGTGTCCAGTAGCCTAAGAAGCGCAACCTAGCTGTGAACAGGTACGTTTGCTTCTCTCCCCTCGGTCCCTCGTAGCAGTGAGTCTGTTGCCAGCAGAAGCTCACTGAAAATAAAAAACCTAATAAATACTTTCTTTTCTAGTAAGCTCAGGAGAGCCCACTAGGAGCACCCAGCTCTGGCCGGGCACAGATTCTAACTGAGGTCTGGAGGAGGGGTATAGAGGGAGGAGCCAGTGCACACCAGATAGTACCTAATCTTTCTTTAGAGTGCCCAGTCTCCTGCGGAGCCCGTCTATTCCCCATGGTCCTTAAGGACTCCCCAGCATCCACTAGGACGTTAGAGAAAACAGGATATATTCAAGGATATGAGCGGGAGAGCCGGCAAAAGCTCCCTCACCTAGCTACTCCAGGCCATGCCCCCAATATTCACAGATTCTTAGTTTTCTTTTCTTGGCTGGGAGCTGGGCAGTTTGCCTGTGTGATAAATTATTCTCTATTATATATGGTAATATTTATTTTCATATGAAAGATGATTCAGCATTCATAGACACATATAGAATGCCGCTGTAAAGTGGGGACGCAGCTACGTTTGCTGGATTGCAGGTCTGGCTGACATTGCACATGGGGAAAAGAGTAATATGTAACTTTCATTCTAAATATCCTTTAGTTTTTCAGATGATAAGAAGCTCTGCAGCCACCCACAGATCAGGTGATTCCTCCATAAATGTGGCCACGTCATCCTTTCCATCTTCTGTAAGTACTTTCTCCCACTATATGAAAGCTCATGTTACATGTGGAAGCGTTGTGAGGTCATACTGGCTCCCTGATGGGATACATGCTTTTTATTACTGTATTTCTTCATAGAGAATATCAGAATAGTGGCTCTATAAGATCTATAACTATCTGTAAAAATGTTAATTACAGATCTCTACCGCAGTACTGACCTGCAGAAATAGTCCCCAAGTTACTGATATCTTTTCTCTGCATAATATAAGCTACTATTTGTAGTGACTTACCTATAAGCTACTATTTGTAGTGACTTACCTATAAGCTACTGTGGGAATGTGTCCTGTTTTACAGGACACATTCCAGCTGCAGCAGCCAGAGCGCCTGTGTCCCCTGCGGGACAATGTCTCTGACAGCGCGGGGACAGCTTGTCTGTCCCCAGCGCCTGTCAGTGTGTGGCGGCGGCGGGTGTCCGGTGCAGGGATTACCCTTTTTTCTGCACCGGACCAGAGACTGCGGGGGCATTTGAATCTTGGCGCCCTCCGGGAGCCAATCGCGGCTCCCGGAGCGGCAGCCAATCGTAGAGAGACGCGGCGAGCCAATCGGCGCTCGCTGCGTCATAGGCCCCGCCCCCGGCGTCTGACACCAGACGCCGGGCGGGAGCCTGAAGCAGAGGCCGCGCCGAAGAGCGGCAGGAGACACGGGCGGGAGCGGACGAGAGCGGGCGCGCAGAAGAGCGCGAAGAAAGAAGATGTCCAGCGGCGGCTGGACGCGGCGTGACGACGGCGGCGCCGCTGGCCAGGACGGGCCAGCGGCCGAAGATTGAAGAAGAACAGCGCCGGAGGGGTCACCAGGGGTGGGAAGCAAAGGGCTGCCGAAGCTCCCCCCTGGTGCCTCTCCCAGCGGGTCAGGTAGGCCCTTATCAGGCGCCCCTGTACCCGCCCCTCCCTAGACCACCGGGTGTTCGGGCATTAGGCCCGTGGGCACAGTCAGGCCCTCCCGGCCTGTGGGCACGTAGTCGGGCCCTCCCGGCCCGTGGGCATTTGGTCGGGCCTCCGGGCCCGTGGGGCATGTAGCCGGGCCCTCCAGGCCCGTGGCCACGGTTAGCTGGGGGAGCCCCAGCTCGGATAGGCAGGCCCTAGGCCTGGGCGCAGTTGGGCACTAGGCCCTTAGGAATAGTCAGGCCACAGGCCTGTGGGCAGTTAGGCGGGCATTAGGCCCGAGGCGCAATCCAGGCACTAGGCCTGTGGGGGCATTAGAGGGCATTAGGCCCTAGTGTATTTTGGCCATTAGGGAATATTAAGGTGACCCTGGGCACAAGGCCCAGGTCACCCAACGGGCGGCAAGTTAGGCGGGCGCTAGGCCCGTGGGCGAAGTCAGGCCTCCGGCCTGTGTGCAGTTAGGGGGCGCTAGGCCCAGTGAATTACTGTTCCCCCGAGGTGAGTACAGGTGGCCCTGGGCGCTAGGCCCCGGCCACCCTGAGGTGTTAAGTAGGCCGGCCAGCTCGGCCTGAGCCCCTAAGGAGAGAGCACGGTAGGTGGGTGGGCTGTGCGGCCCCCACTACGGGGTGTTCTGAGTCGGGTAGATAAAGGGACAGCACCGTTTTATGTTGTAACTCCGATAGTGTGATATATGTTGTTACCGTGCAGGGCAAAGTGTATGTGTTGTGTAAGTTGTGCATAGTTGTGTCGCACCACCCACACGAGCTAGTTTGAGGGCTCTATTTATGTAGCTAGTGTAGCGGACGCACACTAGGGTAGTTCTTGGCCCTGCACGGCTGTTTCTCTTTGCCTCCTTACAGGGACCTGTAAGTGGAGAAGATCGGAGTGCAAGACTTGTGACGGTGAGTAGCATCCGTGTACGTCTGTCCCTTGTTTGTCCCCGAGCGCCGGAGTTAGGATTGCTCACGGACGTGAGAATCCCTTTCATCACACTACGTGCGAGAGCGCGAGTGTGTGAAAGCTGGGTAGCTGAGGCTTTGTGCCGGTGATGACCATTCACCCAGCCGGTGAAGGTCGCGGCCACCCCTGGGGTATCCCCTGTTCCACCGGAAGAAGGGTCGATACCCCCTTTAATGTAGACCATTCTCTCCTCAGCTCGGTCGTCGGTCAGCTCCGAGAGGGAATCGCCGTGTCCGGATCCGAGTGAAGATTTCCAGGTCCGTTGAGGGTTCCGGTACCTGAAGGTGAGAGCGAGCGGCGCCTGGTGAGTACCGAGTCTACACCTGCACGGCAGCAGGCACCACCACATGCACTCGCAGGCCCCCACCCCCTCTCACACTACTATTTGTAGTGACTTACCCAGAGTCCATTGCTCCGCAGCTTGCTCACACTCACCAAAGGTGAGGTGAAGTTTATAAAGGTGACTTAAATATTATAAAAGATATATTGTACTATATACAAAAGAATAAAGAAAGTAAATTATAAAATGAAGTAAATGTAGTTTCATTCCACAACGTTTTGATGCTCAGGTAGGTGAGACAACTGTCAGGCACAGAGCTCACAGCTAGTCTGAGAAAGAACAACTGGCATTGCTATGACATCAGGATGAGCAATAATGGTGCTAGTTCTGTTGCCATGGTTATAACTAGACTTAAAGGGCCACTAAAGCTAAAGGCTGTATTACATAAGGGAAGTAATATAGAGGTTAAAAATCAGACATGATTGACATATAAACATATATATGTGAGAAAGTTAGAAGAAAAGTGGTTAATAAAAAGGCAAAATTCACTAATTCAGTCCCTTACAGTATTTAGTGCTATATTGTGACCAGATTGATCTATGCAGGAAATCTATGTAATCCACAATATATGTATAGTTGTTCTCCACTAGACAATATAATAAATAAAGATATATTGAAAGTTGAAAGCCTGATATTGACTTTTAAATTACTGTCTTTGTAGTGTCCTAGTCTACAGTTTATGTTCTGGTTGTTAAATGAAACTCCAATGAGTGATTGTGTATTTGTGTCTATGGGGGTCATTCCGAGTTGATCGCTAGCTGCTTTCGTTCGCAGCGCGGAGATCAGGCTAAAATTCGACACTTCTGCGCATGCGTATGGTACGCAGTGTGCATGCTCGACGTACTTTCACACAAAACTATGCAGTTTCACACAAGATCGAGCAACGCTTTTCAGTCGCACTGCTGATCGGTGAGTGATTGACAGGAAAGGGATGTTTCTGGGAGGTAACTGACCATTTTCCGGGAGTGTGCTAAAAAACGCAGTCGTATCTGGTAAAAACGCAGGCATGCCTGGGAAAACGGGGGAGTGGCTGGCCGAACGCAGGGCGTGTTTGTGACGTCAAAACAGGAACTAAACAGACTAAAGTGATTGCAAGGAAGGAGTAGGTTTAAAGCTACTCAGAAACTGCTTGGAAAAATGTCTGCACTATTCTGCGATCCTTTCGTTCGCTCTTCTGCTAAGCTAAGATACACTCCCAGAGGGCGGCGGCTTAGCGTTTGCACTGCTGCTAAAAGCAGCCAGCGAGCGATCAACTCTGAATGAGGGCCTATGTAGGTTCTATAAATTCTGAACCAGCGGTGGGAAAATCCTACCAGTTCGTATTTGTTAATAAATCCCATGGGAGTCAAATCAGCCAATGATGACACCTTCTTAGAATTAGTTTTATTTGGGGGATATTGTTACCCTAAGGGATATGATTAATGGGGGTAATTCAGACCTGATCGTAGCAACAAATTTGTTAGCAGTTGGGCAAAACCATGTGCACTGCAGGGGAGGCAGATATAACATGTGCGGAGAGAGTTAGATTTGGGTCTGGTGTGTTCAAACTGAAATCTAAATTGCAGTGTAAAAATAAAGCGACCACTATTTACCCTGCACAGAAACAAAATAACCAACCTAAAGCTAACTCTTAACATGTTATATTTACCACACCTGCAGTGCACATGGGGGGTAATTCCAAGTTGATCGCAGCAGGAATTCTGTTAGCAATTGGGCAAAACCATGTGCACTGCAGGGGAGGCAGATATAACATGTGCAGAGAGAGTTAGATTTGGGTGCGGTGTGTTCAATCTGCAATCTAATTTGCAGTGTAAAAATAAAGTAGCCAGTACTTACCCTGCACAGAAATAAAATAACCCACCCAAATCTAACTATGTCTGCAAATGTTATATCTGCCTCCCCTGCAGTGCACATGGTTTTGCCCAACTGCAAAAAAAATTCCTGCTGCGATCAACTTGGAATTACCACCATGGGAGGTAATTCTGAGTTGATCGCAGCAGCAAGTTTGTTAGCAATTGGGCAAAACCATGGGGGTAATTCCAAGTTGATCGCAGCAGGAAATTTTTTAGCAGTTTGGCAAAACCATGTGCACTGCAGGGGAGGCAGATATAACATGTGCAGAGAGAGATAGATTTGGGTGTGGTGAGTTCAATCTGCAATCTAAATTGCAGTGTAAAAATAAAGCAGCCAGTATTTACCGTGCACAGAAACAAAATAACCCACCCAAATCTAACTCTCTCTGCAAATGTTATATCTGCCCCCCCCCCCCCCCCCCCGCAGTGCACATGGTTTTGCCCAACTGCTAAAAAATTTCCTGCTGCGATCAACTTGGAATTACCCCCATGGTTTTGCCCAACTGCTAACAAATTTGCTGCTGCAATCAACTCTGAATTACCCCCAATGACTCCCACTATTTAAATGATAATAGAAGGGGATTCAATGTTCAGGTTGTAGAAATATATTATTCCTATATGTCAAGAGACTATGGGGGTAATTCCAAGTTGATCGCAGCAGGAAATTTTTTAGCAGTTGGGCAAAACCATGTGCACTGCAGGTGTGGCAGATACAACATTTGCAGAGAGAGCTAGATTTGGGTGGGTTATTTTATTTCTGTGCAGGGTAATACTGGCTGCTATATTTTTACACTGTAAATTATATTGCAGATTGACCACACCACACCCAAATCTAACTCTCTCTGCACATGTTATATCTGCCTCCCCTGCAGTGCACATGGTTTTGCCCAGTTGCTAACAGAATTCCTGCTGCGATCAACTTGGAATTACCCCCAATATTCTCCACAGTGGTAGTCACAATTTAGAGATGTGCGCCACACCCGATGATTTGGATTTGTTGGCGGGATTTGGATTTGCCAAACAGTCCTGACGGGCTTTAGTTTTGGATTTGGATTTTTTTCAAAAATTTTCCAAAAATGCCAAAATCACAGAATTTTTGCGTGCTTTTTTTGTCCCTAGAGTATTATTAACCTCAATAACATTAATTTCCAGTCATTTGCAGACAATTTTGACCACCTTATAGCTGACAATGTGCATCAGTGTTAGTACTAGATGACATCAAATCGGCACTACAGGTTGAGTATCCCTTATCCAAAATGCTTGGGACCAGAGGTATTTTGGATATCGGATTTTTCCGTATTTTGGAATAATTGCATACCATAATGAGATATCATGGTGATGGGACCCAAGTCTAAGCACAGAAGGCATTTATGTTTCATATACGCCTTATACACACAGCCTGAAGGACATTTTAGACAATGTTTTTTTTACAAATTTGTGCATTAAACAAAGTGTGTCTATATTCACACAATTAATTTATGTTTCATATACACCTTATGCACACTGCCTGAAGGTCATTTAATACAATATTTTTAATAACTTGTTTTAAAATAAGTTTGTGTACATTGAGTCATCAAAAAACAAAGGTTTCACTCTCATACTCTCACTCAAAAAAGTCTGTATTTCGGAATATTCCATATTTCGGAATATTTGGATATGGGATACTTAACCTGTATTACTGGTGGCAGCAGCTGGAGCAATAGTATTTGGTTCTATGAACTGATTGTTATCCATTTTTCAATTCACATATCACAATTCACAAATCAAGGGTGCAGTGCACACAACAAATAATGTAAACACTAAACAGCAAAGATTTTTTTTTAATTTTTTGGCGACGCAGCTTTTCCCACATTGCGTGGAGTGTGGAGTCAGACTGCTTACACACACGGTACTATATAACTAGGGTATACTGGGGTGCAGTGCATACAACAAACAATGTAAAGAGCAAACAAATTATTTTTATTTTATTTTGGGGGGGGACGCACCTTGTTCCACACTGCTTGGAGTTAGATCGCTTTCACACACAGTACTATACAAATATGGTGTACTGGGCTACAGTGCACACCACAAACAATTTGATTTAATTTTTTTGGGAATGCACCTTCGGCATACATGCCGACATTCTGGCTGCTCTCTCCGGGAGAGCGCAGCCAGGTCAGCTCAGCAGGGGAGCAGGGGAGGGCTGTGACATGAGGAGAGGGTGGACTGGAGGCGGGATGGGGGTGGGGCGTAGGTGGGACGGGGCAGGGTTATATCAGCTCCTCCTTTAAGCCACGCTCTCCCCCGCTCTGTAATGCCGCAATCACGGGCATTATACTGCAGGGTGTGTGGCTATGATGACGCGAGTCAGCAAGAATCGCATTATCGATTGCCTGGCCCGTCCACTTTATACACTAAGTGAGTGGACGGGCAGGGGCAACCCGAAGAATAGGGAGACTTGCTTGCTCTTCCGGGGGGTCGGGAGGGTCACCTGATTTTCGGGAGCCTCCCGGCCGTTCCGGGAGAGTAGGCAAGTATGACCTTCGGCCTAATTAAGATCTGATCACAGCAGCAGCAGCAGAAAATGTGTTAGCTAATGGGACAGATAGGGGTATAGCGAGGGTGGCTCCGGTATAGCACGAGATCCGGGCGCTGAAAAAGGTAGAGGGCGAACTGCCGCCCGTCACCCTCCATTTCCACGGCCCACTGTACTGGCAGCCGCAGAGCAGAAGGAGGAGAAGCAGAGGGGGGTGCACACTGACTCGGACTCAGAGACTAGGTAGGGAACAGGGCAGGCCAGAGGCGACAGCAGGAGACATAGCAGCCGGCACATGCCGGAGCACTGCCTGCCCTCTTTATATGTCTCACTTGCTTGTAGCTGTGCAGCAGGGTTACTTCTGTCCTGGTATACCACTCTCTCCCCCTGCTGCTGCAGCACCTCTCTCTTCCCTGGAAGCTATAACACGTCTCTACTTCAGATGCTAAAACATCTCTCTGCCCTAGCTGCTGTAGCACCTCTTTCTGCCCTGGCTGCAGCACATCTCTCTACATTGATGCTGCAGCACCTCTCGCTGCCCCAGCTGCTGCTGCAACAGCACTTCCCTCTGCATTAGAAGCTACAGCACCTCTCTCTGCCCCTCAGGCTGCTGAAGCACCTCTCTCTGCCCCTCAGGCTGCTGCAGCACAGCTGTCTCTGCCCCTCAGGCGATTCTAGGACATTATTTTCATTGAAACATGAAAATAATGTACCACAATTGCCTGAGGGGCAGAGAGAGCTGTGCCGCAGCAACCTGAGGGACTGTAACATAGTGGGATTATCAGGTCTGGTATTGCAGTTCTAGGGTATTATTTTCATTGAGGCACTGTGTGGATTATCAAGTCAAGGGGGGGGGGGGCGATTTTGGTGTATTATTTTCATTGAGAGTTTGGGGGGGTTTCATCTCTGCAGAGTGGTCAGTACAGGGAAGGGAGGTGCCAAAACATACTGTTGCTTCGGGCACCATGGCGTCTAGCTACACATCTGGGGACAGATAAACACAATAAACTAAAAACATAGAGGTTGATAATCCTACAGTATGTTGAGGGACTCACCAACTTAAACTGTATACAATAATATAAGCACTACATCCAAAGCACTATAGGCGATATTACAAGTGGAGTTACGCTGTGCTTTCTCTTCCTTATTTTTGACTTGAGATATAGGAGTACATTTACTAAGCAGTGATAAGAGTGGATAAGTGAGCCAGTGGAGAAGTGCCCATGGCAACCAATCAGCACTGAAGTAATATCTATAATTTGCATACTATAAAATTGTACAGAGCTGCAGATTGGTTAATGGGGCAACTTCTCCACTGGCTCACATCTCCACTCTTATCACTGCTTAGCAAATGTCCCCCATAATCACATATTTATCTTATGGGATCTTTGAGTCACCATACACTTTTTCCTTCTTACATATTTATTCTCCTTAAAATATGGACGATATAACCTAGTCCTAGAGAATATGAGAAGATTTCAGTGAATTACTCAAATGAGTTTACCCACTGGGGTCACTTCATCACTATTTATAGTCATTATCTATGGCCATTTATTCGCTCTGATAATATACGTATAGAATCTCCACTATCTTTCTTTTATCTTGTCTTATCTTTGACATCACTGTGACACTGGTGTTTCAATTACCGTATATACTCGAGTATAAGTCGACCTGAATATAAGCCGAGGCACCTAATTTTACCACAAAAACCTGGGAAAACTTATTGACTCGAGTATAAGCCTAGGGTGGGAAATACAGCTCTAGCTGTACACAGCCCTCATACTACCAGATAGGCCCCCACAGTGCCAGATATGCCCTCATAGTGCCAAATATGCCCTCATAGTGCCAGATATGCCCCCACAGTGCCAGATATGCCCTCATAGTGCCAGATATACCCCCACAGTGCCAGATATGCCCTCACACTGCTAGATATGCCCCCACAGTGCCAGATATGCCCCCACAGTGCCAGCTATGCCCCCACAGTGCCAGATATGCCCTCATACTGCCAGATAAGCCCCCACAGTGCCAGATATGCCCTCACACTGCCAGATATGCCCCCACAGTGCCAGATATACCCTCATACTGCCAGATATGCCCCCACAGTGCCAGATATGCCCTCACACTGCCAGATATGCCCCCACAGTGCCAGATATACCCTCATAGTGCCAGATATGCCCTCACACTGCCAGATATGACCCCACAGTGCCAGATATACCCTCATAATGCCAGATATGCCCCCACAGTGCCAGATATGCCCTCATACTGCCAGATATGCTCCGTCAGTGCCACATATGCCTCCCCCCACCCCCCAAGTGCCAAATATGCTCCCCCAGTGCCAGGTATAACTTACCCTCCGCCGCTCCCGCACTGTTTTGTGAAGGAGGGACACGGAAGGCGCAGCGCGCGCCTCTCCTGTGTCCCTCCTGCATCTCCATCGGCCGCGGCGGGTCTGTTAAATGAAGTACCGGTTCGTGAGCCAATCAGAGCTCACGAACGGGTACTTCATTTAGTAGACCCGCCGCTGCCGTCGGAGACGCAGGAGGGACACAGGATAGGCGCGCGCAGTGCTCTCCGTGTCCCTCCTTCCCACTGACTTGAGTATAAGCCGAGGGGGCTTTTTCAGCACAAAAAAAAGTGCTGAAAAGTCGGCTTATACTCAAGTATATACGGTCATTTTTCTTCACTTCCCCTCCTTCCGATATTTATTGTTTAGGATTACCTTTTAGGAGGCTTCACTACAGCACTATTTTCCCACTTTATTTTCCTTTCACCTTTTCAACATCCATTCTACTTATTTTTCTGTATTACTGTCCAACACAGGTGTGGTTATGATGGTCCTGTGATAATACAATCCATACCAGGTAGATATTTCTTTACAGTATTATACAGGACTTTGTAACCCAATTAATCTTTAGGTCTAAAAACACTTTTTTTACTTTACTTTCCCTAATTATCAATAACTAAGAAGCACACCCTTTTTTATAGCTGTAGTATTGATATTACATCATTTACTGTTGAATACCACTTTTTTACTGGGGAGAATTTTTGACTATACTTGTGGAATAATCACTCTATGATATACTTACTCCTAAAATCTGTGGAATCTATTAATTTAAGGATGGTTCGACAATATATTATGTCTACTCTGATCCAACTACATTACGTTTCAATATACTTTCACTATTATTACTTACCTCATGATGAGTTTAATTTCTGTGAAATATCTAGATACTTAATGAGTGCAGTGGCGGAACTAGCGCAGGGGTATAGCACCGGGCCCGTCGCCATGAAGGGGCCCACAGCTGTCATAATACAATGAGTCACACTGACCTTATTGTATGCTGCCGCCAGCACTGCGCCCACCATTCAGAGTCTGCAGCCGGTCGGCATGCGGGTACTAGCAGGAGGGGGGAGGAAGGTCCGCTCTCTCCGCTGAGGCTGCCTGTCTCGCTCCTTCCTGGTGTGCACTGAATGATGGGAGGAAGGAGGAGGAGGGACGGGAGCTGTGGACTGTCCAAGTGTGGAGTCAGGACGTTTTGGAGCAGTGAAGTAGGCTGAGAAGAGCCAGCCATGTCATCAGCCGTACAAAGTTTGTTGGGGGGTGGATGCTAGCGTTTATGTTTGCATGCACTGTGTGCGTCTATGAGTGTGCATAGATCTATATATATATGTATGTTCCCTATGTGTGTGTGTAGATTTATATGGGAGAATGCACAGTATATGTATGTGTGTGTGTAAAGAGCTATACAGTATATGTGTGTGTGCACTCACTGTGTGTATGTACGTGTGTCCGTGTGTGTGTGTGTATATATATATATATATATATATATATATATATAATATAAAGTTCTGTAGCGGATATCTGAAATAGTTATAGTGTTTTCACAACGTTTCGGTGGCCCGTCTTCAGGTGAGACAGTGTGTGTATGCATATATATATATTTCTCTTACATCCTAGGATGCTGGGATTCCATTTAGTACCATGGGGTATAGACTGGCACTTTAAGAGTTTAATAGTGTGGGCTGGCTCCTCTCTCAATGCCCCTCCTACCAGACTCAGTTTAGAATATGTGCCCAGAGTAGCCGGTGACAGCTAGGGGAGCTCCTAGGATCTTTTCTAGTTTTATTCTTTTTTTTAAGAGTTTTTAGGTACAGGAAGGCTGCTGGCAACAGCCTTCCTGCTTCCTGGGACTTAGGGGGGAGTAGGAACCAACTGTAGAAGTTAATGGTTTTCTTTCTCCACTGACAGGACACTGAGCTCCTGAGGGTGCTGATGGAAAGCCCACGAGGCGACCGCTCACTCCCGCAGCATGGCCGTCACCCACTAACAGAGCCAGAAGAAAGAAGAGTGGTGAGTATGACGCCGGCGGCCTGGGAAGCGGGGAATGGCGGCACAAGGGAGGGAGCGCAGCTCTGACAGGCTGCGCTCCGGAAGGCTCAGCAGCACTTGGTGGCACTGTGAGGGGCGTCATGGGCCGGTGCACATACCCTACACTGGTCAACTATGCTAAAAGGGGCTAATATCGCTGTTAGCAGCAAAAATACCTCAGGCAGGTATAATTCATTAAGTGCGGAGGCTTCTCGTCAGTGCGGATCCAGCACTCACCAGCGCCATTTTCTTCCTGCAGATTACACAGATGAGACGCTGACAGGGAGCGCTGCCCTCCTCATAACTCCAGAATACCTCTGTGGTACCAGGGTGTTATAGACAGGGGGGAGAGTGTTATATCAACTGTTTATCCTATTAAGGTTATTTAGTCAGCACTAGCCATTTTTTCTATTAACTGCCTACTGGGGCGCTGTGTGGCTGGTTCCTTATACTCTGTGACTCTCTGAAGGTACTCTGGGGAAACTGTGTCTGACATTTTCCTGTGTGTGTGTGTGTGTATGTTCATTTATCCACATTACCATGTCTGAGGGCTCTGTATCCTGTGCTGCAAAGTGTGTATCTTCTCCTGATGAGTCTATCCCATGTACTCAGGACTGCAATGTGCTTTCCCAACCTGTCGAATCCGAGCCCCCATGGGTGGATTCTTTAAGAGGAATGATATCACAGATTTCATCTAGGATGTCACATAATTAGAAAGAAGCACAGTTTTTGAGGAAGTCTGTAGAGGGGTTACAGCATTCAGCTCCTACTCCCTCCCATACCCCACCTACATACCCTAAGAAACGTACACTTGCACAAATAATGCAAGTTGACACTGATACTGACTCTGATACAGGAGACGGTGATGGAGATATGCAGGGGGGGATGCATCCCTTGCTAAGGGGATGCAGTTGATGATTGAAGCCATTCGGGATGTTTTGCATATTACTGAGAAGGTATCTGAGCCAGAGGAGGAATCTTATTTCACAGAAAATACGAAATCCTCTCTCACCTTCCCTGCTTCTAAAGAGCTGAACTCTTTATTTGAAAAATCCTGGGAAATACCCAGATAAAAAATTCCATATCCCTAATAGAATTCTCATTGCTTTTCCTTTCCCTGAAGAGGATAGGAAGAAATGGGAAACACCACCTATAGTAGACGCTTCTGTATCTAGGTTGTCTTAAAAGGTGGTTTTACCTGTCCCTGGTTCAACCGCCCTCAAGGAGCCGACTGACCGCAAGATTGAGACTACGCTCAAATCTATATACACGGCTACAGGCGGGCTTTAAGACCCACTATTTCTTGTGTGCGGATTTCTAAAGCCATAGTAAAGTGGTCAGGCACATCAGGGCCGAAACTAGGATTTCTCTCACCCGGGGCAAGACAGTAAATCTGCGCCCCCCCCCCCCCCACACACACACACACACAAAAATTATGTATAAAAATAATAATAATTAAAATACAATGCAATATATATATATATATATATATATACCCATTACATAGATTGTATAGGGGGCACACTGACACACATATAGTGCAGGTCCCAGGGGAACACTGACACCCACACACAGACCAGGAGCACACTGACACAAAAACAGATTGTATATGAGCACATTGACACACACACACACACACACACACACACACACACACACACACACACACGGTATAGGGACCATATGCACACTGACACACACACACACACACACACACACACACACACACACACACACACTAAATGTATAGGGACCAGATGCACACTGACACACACATACACACTGTATAGGGATCAGATGCACACTGACACACACACACACACACACACACACACACACACACACACACACACACACACACTGCATAGGGACCAGATGCACACTGAAACACACACACTGTATAGGGATCAGATGCATACTGACACTCACACACACTGTATAGGGACCAGATGAACACTGACACACACACACACACACACACACACACACACACACACACACACACACACACACACACACACACACACACACACATTGTATAGGGACCAGATGCACACTGACACACACACACACACACACACACACACACACACACACACACACACACACACACACTCACGCTTTGAGAACCCTCCACCCCAGCCCAGGCCATTGGTAACTGCCCCATTTATCAAAAGCCAGCCATGTTTATTTTGCTATTCCTTTACCATGATAAAATGTTAATTGCTGAAACTTTCAATTACATAAATATTTGTATTTTATTTCAGGCTCACAGGTATTTACTGTTTTATTGTGGACGGCACTCAGTATTGCTATGGTTATCATAGGTAAGACTCTTTAGATTGTCTGTATAACAATATCGTCTACTGTGATCGATAAATATAGTCTTTGTGCTGTAATCTTTGTAACTTTCTTTTTACAGGTTCCATGCATGTTGACAACTGTCCAGTCGAGCCAAAAATTCCAATCTACCTTATTGTGGCAGGGGTCTTTCATTTGGTGGCATTCGCACTCCTCCCATTAAAGCTGGTGGGTGACAAGCTAGCATATGCCATAGAGAGCGTTATGGCCCTTTTCTCCTTTTGCTGGTTCATCGCAGGTAAATGTAAAGTGATTTGGGGTTAAATCATTTTCTCAACACAAACTATTGCAGTGAATAACATACAGACAAGAAAATAATTGAAATTGCCCAATTATATATGTTCAGTAGAATGTAAAAGGGGAGACTGGAGGGGTGGGGGGGGGGTGGGGGGAATTTCTCAAAGCTTGGATAGGAAGTGGAGAGAGATACAGTACCAACCAATTAGCTCCTAATTGTCATTATACAGGCTCTCTCCACTTTATCTTTCTCCAAGCTTTGATAACTCTCCCCCATGTTTATATATTATCCCTTAAAATATCACAGCTTTAGGCAGGGGCAGATCTAGACTTTTCTTATGGGGGGGGGGGGGGGCGGTTTCAAAATCCTGACTCCTCCCCTCACTACTGATTTCTCCCAATTCCAGCCCTGACTCCTCCCATTTTCAGAGCATATATTATACAGTACTTTAATTTATATGGTGCCATAAGGGATCCACAGCACCCAGTGACAGAGTACATAAACAAATAAGTAAAACAAGAAAACAGTGACTTGCAAGTCAAGACAATATAGGACAAGTATAGGGTACATAAACATAAGTATCAGTGATTTTGTCAAGTGTCTGGGGCACAGTTGCGCAAATTCCTTTAGACCTCTCTGCTGTCCTCGCACAAACATGCAGTCTTATCAGGGACCAGATGCACACTGACACACACACTGGGGTAAATTTACTAAGGTGGGAGATTTTTAGAACTGGTGATGTTGCCCATAGCAACCAATCAGCTTATATCTATTATCTGCTAGAAGCAGCGAAATAAATGGTAAGTAGAATCTGATTGGTTGCCACGGGCAACATCACCAGTTCTAAAAATCTCCCACCTTAGTAAATTTACCCCACTGTATAGGGATCAGATGTACACTGACACACACACACACACACACACACACACACACACACACACACACACACACACACACACACACACACGCACACACACACACACACTGTAGTATAGGGACCAGATACACACGCACACATACACTGTATAGGGACCAGATGCACACTGACACACACACACACACACACACACACACACACACACACACACACACACACACACACACACACACACACACACACACTGTATAGGGACCACATGCACACTGACACACACTGTATAGGGACCAGATGCACACTGACACACACACACACACACACACACACACACACACACACACACACATATTGTGTAGGGACCAGAATGATGCTCACTGACACACACACACACACACACACACACACACACACACACACACACACACACACACACACACACACACACTGTATAGGGACCATATGCATACTGACACACACACTTACACACACGTTGTACAGGGGGAGCTGTCTGCCAGCCAGAGATTTATACCTTCTAAATCTCCTGTCTGTCTGTCACAGGTCCGCTCCATCTCCCTCTTGTTCAGAGTTGACGCTGCACTGTGTTCCCAGGCATGGGGGAGGGCTGTGTGCTCAGGGCTGCCAGAGACATACAGTCTCAGTGAAAGCTCCCCTGTCAGACGAGCCTTTAGAATCCAGTGCGGAATGCTGAAGCGTGACAGTGGCTCTTTCACTGTCACTGATTGCAGCCAGCATGCCCTTATCAGTCCCGCACTCTATGCGCATGGGTTCAACCACGCCAGCCAGACTCCTCTCTCCAGTCCGTCCTCTCTCCCTCTCCTCCGTCGATGCGTGATGCGTGTGACATCACGCATCGACGTGGCAGCCAGAACCCGAACGCGTCCCTGGAGCCGACACCCGATAGGCTGTCAGGTATTGACAGCTGCTGTATGTTGGTGTCTGCAGGCACAGCACGCGGTAACCTCAGATAAACTTGGCTCCGCAAAACAGTCTCCCTAGCGCCCCCCTCATTCCAGCGCCCGGGGCGCGTGACCCCCTAGCCCCCCCCCTAGTTACGGCCCTGGGCACATTACTAGAGGACTTAGATTCTATGGATAGGTGTGACCTTGATTAATTTTTGCGTCACATACAGGATTCTGCTGGTTTCATGGTGGAGGCCATGAAAGACCTTGCAATGCTGAATGCAAGGACTACTTCCATAGTGGTGTCAGCACGCAGAGGACTCTGTTTACGCCAATGGACTGCGGATGCAGAATCCAAGAAAAGTGTGGAGAACCTACCCTTCACAACTTTGGGTAAGTCAACCTTTATGCCCTCAGCAGCTCCACCGACTAGGAAATCTTATCCTACGTCCACACTGCAGTCCTTTCAGACCGTAAAATGTAAAAAATCCAAATCCCCTTCCACCTTCTTTAGGGGTGGTCGGGAAAAATCCAGAAAACCTGCACCAACAGGTTCTCAGGAACAGAAACCAGGTTCTCTCTTCTCCAAATCGTTAGCATGATGGTGGACTTCCCAGCCTGGGGATTGTGCAGGTGGAAGCAAGACTAAAAAAATTTCAGTCACATCTGGGCGTCATCAGGCCTAGACCCCTGTGTGATGGAAATTGTTACACAGAGTGTTAGGGTCTCCTGCCCTGTGCTGCCACGTCATCATGGCAACCGGGAGACAAGTGCTAGTGGAGTAACCTGAGCGCAGCTGATACTCCGGTTCGGGTCTTTTGCTGTGCAGTGGTTATAGGCTCTGTGCACGGCAGGGGATCCGGTGCTGGTTTTTGTGCTCACAGTCTGTGAGGTCTGAGTGGGGCGTGGACAGCACCTGCTTTATAAGGCCTCTTTTCAGGGTAAGCAGATGCTGCTGAATCTTTGTTGGTTAGTCAGTTCATGAAAGTTAGCCAGTACTGTGTAGCTTTGTATTTGTTTGTTGCTTACTGCAAATAGGCCTGGGGATTTGGTATTACACTCTGCCAATCCAGACCTAGCAGTAAGACTGGAGTCAGTCGTTTAGCTTGCTGGGGTTCTGTTACTACTCTGTGAACTTAGCAAGTTTGCGGCTGTATTCTAAGACTTGCCTGTCTAATCCTGTCTCACTGTGCTAGGTGTCAGGGGTCAGTTTAGTGGCAGTAAGCTAAAACCTGTGCACTGCAAGTGAGAATCAGGATTGTGGAGACTCTCCTTGTGTCTATCATTCCATCTCTGACCAAGGAGTTTACTGCCACACCCGTTGGTAACCCTTTAGGGTTTTGCTGTTGCCCTTAGCAACAGCATTTCGGGTTCTCTACGTATTAAAACACAACATCTTGCTTTTTCCATCTGAGCAGTTCTAATACAAGGGAGATACCCAGTTCCTTAGCCTCTGGGCTTCTCTGTTCACTTTGTGTGTATTTTGTTACCCTATCACCTTCTGTGTACGTTATGTCCTATTCCCCAGTTTGTCTGTGAGTCCATTTGTTTTGCATAACAGTTCAAACACCAGTACATTCCTGCAGACACTGGAGTGCATAACAGTTCTGACACCAGTACTTTCCTGCAGGCACTGGTGTGCATAACATATTCAGCAGCCTAATACTCCTGTTGAAATTTTGTGGGAATATGGAGCATACCCCTCAAAATACGTTGCAACAGGTGGTCGATCAGGTGCAGGTCCTGACTCGACAATTTAATGATTTGTCCATTAAAATGCACACCTCCCAGGCTGCTGGCGGAGCTCCCGCAGCAGCAGCACCTGCAGGGGTTAAGGAGCCGAAAGTAAATCTCCCGGATCGTTTTTCTGGAGATCGCTCGCAGTTCTTTTGTTTCAAGGAGAGCTGCAAGCTATACTTCCGGCTTAGGCCTCAGTCTTCTGGGTCGGAGATTCAGCGGGTGGGCATAGTGATTTCCTTGCTACAAGGAGACCCACAGGTCTGGGCATATGGGTTGCAGCCTGACTGTCCGTCGCTTAAAAGTGTTGATGCTTTATTTACGGCACTGGGCATGTTGTATGATGACCCTGACAAGACGGCCTCAGCCGAGGCTCAGATTTCGATCCTTAAGCAAGGGCGAAGGCCAGTTGAGGTTTACTGTACGGAGTTTCGGAGGTTGGCCCATGATACCCAGTGGAATGACCCAGCCCTGAGACACCAGTACCGAAGAGGTCTTTCTAACCAGATAAAGGACCAACTGGTACAATATCCCTTGCCTGATAGCTTGGATCAGCTCATGCAGTTATCCATCCGGGTGGATAGACGGCTGAGAGAGCGTAGGCTTGAAAGGGAGACTGAGATTTCCTTCCTTCCCAAGGGAACCTCAGACTCTGAGGAATTTTCTGAGGAGCCTATGCAGATTGGGGATACCCGCCTCTCCTCGCGTGAGAAGACGCGGAGGAGACAGCAGGGGTTGTGTTTGTACTGTGGGAATAAAGGTCATGTGGTAGTATCATGCCCAGAAAAGCCGGAAAACTTCAGGGCCTGAGGGTGATGGGAAATATCCTGTCAGGCCAGAAGTCAGAATTTCTCAAGAAGACTTTTATCATTCCGGTGACCTTGAAGATCCTCGGTCAAACTGTCAAGACCGAGGCCTTTGTGGACAGTGGGGCCGACGGGGTTTTTATGGACCGCCAATTCGCCCTGAAACACTCTGTTCCCTTAGTACCCTTGGCATCGGAAATTGAGATTTGTGGGTTAAACGGGGAACCATTATCCCAAGGTAAAATTACCTCTTGCACTAGCCAGATTTCTTTGTTTATTGGAGCCACACACTCTGAAAAATTGTCCTTTTATGTGACTGTCTGTACTTTTGCCCCATTGGTGTTGGGGTTACCCTGGTTAAGGGCCCACAATCCTCAATTTGACTGGGTCTCTGGGGAGATTCTTAGTTGGGGTACTGATTGTTTCAGGAGTTGCTTGAGCCTTCCAGTCAGGCTCTCGCAGCTAAGTTTGCCAGGATTGCCAGGGTGTTATGCAGATTTTGCGGACGTGTTCTCCAAAAAAGTTGCAGAGGTACTACCTCCCCATCGCCCCTATGACTGTGCCATTGATTTGTTGCCAAATGCTAAGCTTCCCAAGAGCAGGTTGTACTCCCTGTCACGTCCTGAGACTCAGGCTATGGCAGAGTACATTCAGGAGAACTTGGCTAAGGGATTTATCAGACCTTCACAGTCTCCAGTTGGGTCGGGGTTCTTCTTCGTGGGTAAAAAGGACGGTTCGTTGCGACCCTGCATCGACTTCAGGGAATTGAACCGTATCACGATTAAAAACTCATACCCACTGCCTCTCATTTCGGTCTTGTTTGACCAGCTTCGTACTGCCACCATTTTTTCTAAGATTGACCTACGCGGTGCGTACAATCTAATCCAAATAAGAGAGGGGGATGAATGGAAGACTGCCTTTAATACCCACTCAGGGCATTATGAATATTTGGTGATGCCTTTTGGGCTCTGTAATGCCCCGGCAGTCTTCCAGGATTTCATGAATGATGTGCTCAGGGAATATTTGGATAGATTCTTAGTTGTATACTTAGATGACATCCTAATCTTCTCCCATTCCCTGGAGGAACATCGGAAGCATGTACGCTTAGTCCTCCAGAAACTCAGAGACCACCGGCTTGGGGCGAAGCTGGAGAAGTGCGAATTTGAAGTTCAGCAAATCGCATTTCTAGGATATATTATCTCCCCAGAAGGTTTCCAAATGGAGGGTTCCAAGGTACAGGCAGTCCTGGATTGGGTGCAGCCCACTAGTTTGAAGGCGCTTCAGCGTTTCCTGGGCTTTGCGAATTTTTATAGACGATTTATCGCTGGATTTTCGTCTATAGTGGCGCCCTTGGTGGCACTCACTAAGAAAGGGGCGGATGTTGCTCACTGGTCTTGTGAGGCTAAAGCGGCTTTTGCCCGTCTCAAAAGGGCATTTGTTTCGGCCAAGGTGCTGCGACACCCAGATCCAGAGCGTCCTTTTGTGGTGGAGGTGGATGCCTCTGAGATGGGTATTGGGGCAGTGCTTTCTCAGATGGGAGTGTCTGATAATCGCCTTCATCCCTGTGCTTACTTTTCCCGTAAATTTTCGCCTGCCGAGATGAATTATGACGTGGGTAACCGGGAATTGTTGGCTATTAAGGATGCACTCGAGGAGTGGAGACACTGGCTTGAGGGGGCTAAGTTTGTGGTCTCAATTCTCACTGACCATAAGAATCTGGCATATTTAGAGTCAGCGAAGCGTCTCAATGCCAGGCAGGCACGATGGGCTTTGTTTTTTGCTCGCTTTAATTTTTTGATAACATATCGCCCTGGGTCAAAAAACATCAAGGCTGATGCGCTCTCGCGGAGTTTTGCTCCAATCCAGGAGACCACCGAGGAGCCGTTGCCCATTGTTTCCCCATCATGTATTAAAGTGGGCATTACCCAGGACCTCTTATCATTAGTCCTTAGAGCACAGGAGCAGGCTCCTCCAGACCTTCCGGTAGGTCTTTTGTTTGTGCCTCCTAGGTTAAGACAGCGAGTGTTCCTGGAATTCCATGCCAAGAAGTCGGCAGGTCACCCGGGTATTGCCAGAACTCGGGAGTTGCTATCTAGGGCGGTGTGGTGGCCCTCGGTGGCTAAGGATGTGGATCAGTGGGTTCGGGCATGTGACATCTGTGCCCGAAATAAGACTCCTAGAGGGGTTCCTGTTGGCCCATTACATCCACTCTCTATCCCATCTAAGCATTGGACCCACATTTCAATGGATTTTGTGGTGGACTTGCCCAAATCCTCGGGGATGACAGCCATCTGGGTTGTCGTTGACAGGTTTTCGAAGATGGCGCACTTCGTTCCACTGGTTGGGCTGCCATCAGTCAGACGCCTGTCTGAATTATTTATGCTGCATGTTGTGCGTCTCCACGGGTTGCCACTTGATGTGGTCTCTGACCGCGGATCCCAGTTTGTGGCCAAATTCTGGAGGGCATTTTGTTCCGATCTCCAGATTTCTGTCAGCTTGTCGTCAGGCTACCATCCGCAGTCTAATGGGCAGACTGAAAGGGTGAACCAGTCCTTGGAGCAGTTCCTCAGGTGTTATGTCTCCAAGTGTCAGACTGACTGGGTTGCTCATCTGTCCATGGCGGAGTTTGCCTATAACAACGCGGCTCACTCTGCTACAGGGATCTCTCCCTTCCTTTGTGTGTATGGGCATCATCCTAAGGCCAATTCTTTTGACCCCCTGGACTCCACGCCTGGTGGTTCCTCTGTGGTTTCGGTCCTTAGAGGTATTTGGCGGAAAGTGAAGAAAGCCCTTGTGTCTGTGTCATTAGTGACCAAAAGGGTTTTTGATAAGCGGAAAAGACCCTGCAGCTTCAAATTAGGAGACTTCGTCTGGTTGTCTACCAAGAATTTGAAGTTGAGACAGCCATCTCATAAGTTAGGCCCCCGGTACATAGGCCCTTATAAGATCACCAGGGTTATCAATCCGGTGGCATTTCAGTTAGATCTGCCCCGTTCTTTGGGTATCAATAAAACATTTCATTGTTCCCTTTTAAAACGGGCGATTAGTAATCCTTCTTCCAGTGGAAGACCTTCCCCTCTTCTGAAACGTGGCCAGAGGGAGTTTGTTGTTGAAAGGATTCTTGACTCCAAGGTGGTTCGGGGTCGGCTGTCATTTTTGGTGCACTGGAAGGGGTATGGCCCAGAGGAGCGGTCGTGGGTGCGCAGTTGTGATCTTCATGCCCCCAGACTGATACGCTCTTTCTTCTCGCAGTTCCCTGATAAACCCGGTGGTAGGGGTTCTTTGACCCCTCGTCAGAGGGGGGGTACTGTTAGAGTCTCCTGCCCTGTGCTGCCACGTCGTCATGGCAACCGGGAGACAAGTGCTAGTGGAGTAACCTGAGCGCAGCTGATACTCCGGTTCGGGTCTTTTGCTGTGCAGTGGTTATAGGCTCTGTGCACGGCAAGGGATCCGGTGCTGGTTTTTGTGCTCACAGTCTGTGAGGTCTGAGTGGGGCATGGACAGCACCTGCTTTATAAGGCCTCTTTTCAGGGTAAGCAGATGCTGCTGAATCTTTGTTGGTTAGTCAGTTCATGAAAGTTAGCCAGTACTGTGTAGCTTTGTATTTGTTTGTTGCTTACTGCAAATAGGCCTGGGGATTTGGTATTACACTCTGCCAATCCAGACCTAGCAGTAAGACTGGAGTCAGTCGTTTAGCTTGCTGGGGTTCTGTTACTACTCTGTGAACTTAGGCAAGTTTGCGGCTGTATTCTAAGACTTGCCTGTCTAATCCTGTCTCACTGTGCTAGGTGTCAGGGGTCAGTTTAGTGGCAGTAAGCTAAAACCTGTGCACTGCAAGTGAGAATCAGGATTGTGGAGACTCTCCTTGTGTCTATCATTCCATCTCTGACCAAGGAGTTTACTGCCACACCCGTTGGTAACCCTTTAGGGTTTTGCTGTTGCCCTTAGCAACAGCATTTCGGGTTCTCTACGTATTAAAACACAACATCTTGCTTTTTCCATCTGAGCAGTTCTAATACAAGGGAGATACCCAGTTCCTTAGCCTCTGGGCTTCTCTGTTCACTTTGTGTGTATTTTGTTACCCTATCACCTTCTGTGTACGTTATGTCCTATTCCCCAGTTTGTCTGTGAGTCCATTTGTTTTGCATAACAGTTCAAACACCAGTACATTCCTGCAGACACTGGAGTGCATAACAGTTCTGACACCAGTACTTTCCTGCAGGCACTGGTGTGCATAACACAGAGCTACAGACTGGAGTTTCAGGAACTCCCACCTCACAGATTCTTCAAATCAGGCTTACTAGTTTTGCTGACAGAAAATGCTATCCTACATGGATAAAAAATTGGTCAAAACAGATGTTATTGTCCCAGTTCCACCTACCCTACACCTCAGGGGTTATTATTCCAACCTATTTGTGGTGCCGAAAAGGGATGGTTTGGTAAGGCCGATTTTAAACCTAAAATCATTGAACCCCTATTGAAGGGAATTCAATTTCAAGATGGAATCTCTGAGAGCGGTGATATCAGGTCTGGAGGAAGGGTAATTCCTAGTATCCCTGGATATCAAGGATACGTACCTTTACATTCCGATCTGGCCACCTCACCAGGCGTATCTCAGATTTGCGCTACTGGATTGTCATTATCAGTTTTAAGCTCTGCCGTTTGGCCTCTCCACAGCACAGAGAGTGTTCACCAAGGTCATGGCAGAGATGATGCTACTCCTCCACAAGCAGGGAGTGAACATAATTCCATATCTGGACGATCTCCTGATAAAAGCGTCTTCCAGGGAGAGGTTGTTGCAGAGTATTGCTCTCTCAACTTGACTACTCCAGGATCATGGGTGGTTCCTGAACCTCCCAAAGTCACATTTGGAACTGACAAGGAGACATGAAAGTGCAGAGAGTATTTCTCCCGGTAGAGAAAGCGTTGGGGATCCAATCAATGGTACGTGATGTCCTGAAGCCAGCCTGGGTATCAGTTCATCAGTGCATTCACCTTCTGGGGAAGATGGTAGCCTCCTATGAGGCTCTTCAGTATGGAAGAGTCCATGTGAGGTCCTTCCAACTGGATCTCCTAGACAAGTGGTCAGGATCACATCTGCACATGCACCAGTTAATACGCCTGTCGCTGAAAGCCAGAATTTCACTCCTCTGGTGGCTGCAAACTACTCACCTACTCGAAGGCCGCAGGTTCGGGATTCAGAATTGGACGAGCGTCCGCATGTCAATCTGCGGTCTCCTTCCCTCCGCTGCTGTGTTGGAGGGACACGGAGGGCACCGCGCGCGCCTCTCCAGTGTCCCTCCTGGCTCTCCGGCCGGTCTAATAAAGGAAGTGCCTTTCGTGAGCTCTGATTGGCTCACAAACCGGCACTTCCTTTATTAGACCCGCAGGAGAGCCAGGAAGGACACGGAAGAGGCGCGCGCTGGGCCCTCCGTGTCCCTCCAACATAAAGGAGCGGCGGGGGGGGGGGGGGGGCGGATAGGGGAGCAGGCACTGTGGTGGAATATCTGGCACTGAGGGCATGTACCTGGCTGCACTGTGGGGGAATATCTGGCACTGGGGGCATATACCTGGCACTGTGTGGAGGAATATCTGGCACTGGGGGCATATACCTGGCACTGTGGGGCAATATCTGGCACTGGTGGGAGCAGTCACTGAGGGGGCTTATGTGACACTGTGGGGGAATATCTGGCACTGGGGGCATATACCTGGCACTGTGGGGGAATATCTGGCACTGGGGGGAGCAGGCACTGAGGGGGCTTATGTGGCACTGTGGGGGAATATCTGGCACTGGGGGGAACAGGCACTGAGGGGGCTTATGTGGCACTGTGGGGTAATATCTGGCACTGGGGACATATACCTGGCACTGTGGGGGAATATCTGGCACTGGGGGCATATACCTGGCACTGTGGGGGAATATCTGGCACTGGGGGGAGCAGGCACTGAGGGGGCATATGTGGCACTGTGGGGGAATATCTGGCACTGGGGGCAAATACCTGGCACTGTGGGGGAATATCTGGCACTGAGGGGAGCAGGCACTGAGGGGGCATATGTGGCACTGTGGGGGAGTATCTGGCACTGGGGGCAAATACCTGGCACTGTGGGGGAATATCGGGCACTGGGGGGAGCAGGCACTGAGGGGGCATATGTGGCACTGTGGGGGAATATATGGCACTGTGGGGGCATATACCTGGTACTGTGGGGGAATATCTGGCACTGGGGGCATATGTGGCACGGGGGGGGGTATATTTGGCACTGGGGGCATGTACCTGGCACTGTGGGGGAATATCTGGCACTGGGGGCATATGTGGCACTGGGAGCACGGCCCTACCAACAAGCACTACCCCCTAGCAATGAGCATGACACCCAGTGCATGAAACCCCTGGCAACGAGCATGACACCCTGAGCATGAAAATCACTGGCACCGTGCATGGAACCAAGAGCAGGAAACCCCTGGCAACGAGCAGGTGATTTAAAAGTAATTAGAAGCCTTACTGTAGAACTTAATGTGTAATGGGCATTACGGTGTGTGGCATAATGTATCACGGACATTGCGGTGTGTGTCATAATGTGTCAGGCATTACGGTGTGTTGTATACTATATCACGATCATTGTGGTATGTGGTATAATGTCTCAGGGTCATTGCGGTGTGTGTCATAATGTGTCACAGACATTGTATGTGCTATAATGTATCAGGGGCATTGCAGTGTGTAGCATAATGTATAACGGGCATTGCGATTCCTGTCATAATGTGTCACAGGCATTACGGTGTGTGGCATAATGTGTCGGGGGCATTACAGTGTGTGCATGTTGTGTCATGTGCATTATTGTGTGTGGAATAATGTATACTGGGCATTACTATAAGGAGGAAAAATGATAAATAATGTAAGGGGCATGAATCAAGATTATTTCTCTTTCCTGTGGTGGCTGACGTCTGGGCGTGCAGGTTGCAAAAATAAGAATTTACTCACCGGTAATTCTATTTCTCGTAGTCCGTAGTGGATGCTGGGGACTCCGTCAGGACCATGGGGAATAGCGGCTCCGCAGGAGACAGGGCACAAAATTTAAAAGTTTGACCACTAGGTGGTGTGTACTGGCTCCTCCCCCTATGACCCTCCTCCAAGCCTCAGTTAGGATACTGTGCCCGGACGAGCGTACACAATAAGGAAGGATTTTGAATCCCGGGTAAGACTCATACCAGCCACACCAATCACACCGTACAACTTGTGATCTGAACCCAGTTAACAGTATGATAAACGTAGGAGCCTCTGAAAAGATGGCTCACAACAATAAACAACCCGATTTTTTTGTAACAATAACTATGTACAAGTATTGCAGACAATCCGCACTTGGGATGGGCGCCCAGCATCCACTACGGACTACGAGAAATAGAATTACCGGTGAGTAAATTCTTATTTTCTCTGACGTCCTAGTGGATGCTGGGGACTCCGTCAGGACCATGGGGATTATACCAAAGCTCCCAAACGGGCGGGAGAGTGCGGATGACTCTGCAGCACCGAAAGAGAGAACTCCAGGTCCTCCTTAGCCAGGGTATCAAATTTGTAGAATTTTACAAACGTGTTCTCCCCTGACCACGTAGCTGCTCGGCAGAGTTGTAATGCCGAGACCCCTCGGGCAGCCGCCCAAGATGAGCCCACCTTCCTTGTGGAGTGGGCATTGACAGATTTAGGCTGTGGCAGGCCTGCCACGGAATGTGCAAGTTGAATTGTGCTACAAATCCAACGAGCAATCGTCTGCTTAGAAGCAGGAGCACCCAGCTTGTTGGGTGCATACAGTATAAACAGCGAGTCAGATTTTCTGACTCCAGCCGTCCTTGAAATATATATTTTCAATGCTCTGACAACGTCCAGCAACTTGGAATCCTCCAAATCGCTAGTAGCCGCAGGCACCACAATAGGCTGGTTCAGGTGAAACGCTGATACCACCTTAGGCAGAAACTGAGGACGCGTCCGTAGTTCTGCCCTGTCCGAATGGAAAATCAGATATGGGCTTTTGTACGATAAAGCCGCCAATTCTGACACTCTCCTGGCTGAAGCCAGGGCCAGTAGCATGGTTACTTTCCATGTAAGATATTTCAAATCCACCGATTTGAGTGGCTCAAACCAATGGGATTTGAGAAAATCCAAAACTACATTGAGATCCCACGGTGCTACTGGGGGCACAACCGGGGGCTGTATATGTAGTACTCCTTTTACAAAAGTCTGGACTTCAGGAACTGAAGCCAATTCTTTTTGGAAGAAAATCGACAGGGCCGAAATTTGAACCTTAATGGACCCTAATTTGAGGCCCATAGACAATCCTGTTTGCAGGAAATGTAGGAATCGACCCAGTTGAAATTCCTCCGTGGGGGCCTTCCTGGCCTCACACCACGCAACATATTTTCTCCAAATGCGGTGATAATGTTGTGCAGTCACCTCCTTCCTGGCTTTGACCAGGGTAGGGATGACCTCTTCCGGAATGCCTTTTTCCCTTAGGATCCGGCGTTCAACCGCCATGCCGTCAAACGCAGCCGCGGTAAGTCTTGGAATAGACACGGTCCCTGCTGAAGCAGGTCCCGTCTTAGAGGTAGAGGCCACGGATCTTCCGTGAGCATCTCCTGAAGTTCCGGGTACCAAGTTCTTCTTGGCCAATCCGGAGCCACGAGTATCGTTTTTACTCCCCTTTGCCGTATAATTCTCAGTACCTTGGGTATGAGAGGCAGAAGAGGAAACACATACACTGACTGGTACACCCATGGTGTTACCAGAGCGTCCACAGCTATTGCCTGAGGGTCTCTTGACCTGGCGCAATACCTGTCCAGTTTTTTGTTGAGGCGGGACGCCATCATGTCCACCATTGGTCTTTCCTAATGGACCACAATCATGTGGAAGACTTCTGGATGAAGTCCCCACTCTCCCGGGTGCAGATCGTGTCTGCTGAGGAAGTCTGCTTCCCAGTTGTCCACTCCCGGAATGAACACTGCTGACAGTGCTATCACATGATTTTCTGCCCAGCGAAGAATCCTTGCAGCTTCTTCCATTGCCCTCCTGCTTCTTGTGCCGCCCTGTCTGTTTACGTGGGCGACTGCCGTGATGTTGTCCGACTGAATCAACACCGGCTGACCCTGAAGCAGAGGTTTTGCCAGGCTTAGAGCATTGTAGATTGCTCTTAGTTCCAGTATATTTATGTGAAGAGACGTTTCCAGGCTTGACCACACGCCCTGGAAGTTTCTTCCCTGTGTGACCGCTCCCCAGCCTCTCAGGCTGGCATCCGTGGTCACTAGGACCCAGTTCTGTATGCCGAATCTGCGGCCCTCTAACAGATGAGCACTCTGCAACCACCATAGCAGAGATACTCTTGTCCTTGTTGACAATTTTATCCGCTGATGCATCTGCAGATGCGATCCGGACCATTTGTCCAGCAGATCCCACTGAAAAATTCGTGCATGGAATCTGCCGAATGGAATCGCTTCGTAAGAAGCTACCATTTTTCCCAGGACTCTTGTGCATTGATGCACAGATACTTTCCCTGGTTTTAGGAGGTTCCTGACTAGTTCGGATAACTCCCTGGCTTTCTCCTCCGGAAGAAATACCCTTTTCTGAACAGTGTCCAGAATCATCCCTAAGAACAACAGACGTGTCGTCGGGATCAGTTGGGATTTTGGAAAATTCAGAATCCACCCGTGTTGTTGGAGCACTACTTGGGTTAGTGCTACTCCGACCTCCAGCTGTTCTCTGGATCTTGCCCTTATCAGGAGATCGTCCAAGTAAGGGATAATTAAGACGCCTTTTCTTCGAAGAAGGATCATCATTTCGGCCATTACCTTGGTAAAGACCCGGGGTGCCGTGGACAATCCAAACGGCAGCGTCTGAAACTGATAATGACAGTTTTGTACCACGAACCTGAGGTACCCTTGGTGTGAAGGGCAAATTGGGACATGAAGGTAAGCATCCTTGATGTCCAAGGACACCATAAAATCCCCTTCTTCCAGATTCGCTATCACTGCTCTGAGTGACTCCATCTTGAACTTGAATTTTTGTATGTACAGGTTCAGAGATTTCAGATTTAGAATAGGTCTTACCGAGCCGTCCGGCTTCGGTACCACAAATAGCGTGGAGTAATACCCCTTTCCCTGTTGTAGGAGGGGTACCTTGACTATCACCTGCTGAGAATACAGCTTGTGAATGGCTTCCAATACCGTCGCCCTGTCGGAGGGAGACGTTGGTAAAGCAGACTTTAGGAAACGGCGAGGGGGAGACTTCTCGAATTCCAACCTGTAACCCTGAGATACTACCTGCAGGATCCAGGGGTCCACCTGCGAGTGAGCCCACTGTGCGCTGAAATTTTTGAGGCGACCCCCCACCGCCCCTGAGTCTGCTTGTAAGGTCCCAGCGTCATGCTGAGGTCTTTGTAGAAGCCGGGGAGGGCTTCTGCTCCTGGGAAGGAGCTGCTTGCTGCAGTCTCTTACCCTTTCCTTTGCCTCGGGGCAAATATGAATGTCCTTTTGCTCGTTTGTTCTTATAGGAACGAAAGGACTGCGGCTGATAAGACTGTGGCTTTTTCTGCTGGGAGGTGACCTGGGGTAAAAAAGTGGATTTCCCGGCTGTTGCCGTGGCCACCAGATCCGATAGACCGACCCCAAATAATTCCTCCCCCTTATACGGCAATACTTCCATATGCCGTTTGGAATCCGCATCACCTGACCACTGTCGCGTCCATAAACTTCTTCTGGCAGATATGGACATCGCACTTACTCTTGATGCCAGAGTGCAAATATCTCTCTGTGCATCTCGCATATAAAGAAATGCATCCTTTAAGTGCTCTATAGTCAGTAAAATACTGTCCCTATCCAGGGTATCAATATTTTCAGTCAGTGACTCCGACCAAGCCACCCCAGCACTGCACATCCAGGCTGAGGCGATTGCTGGTCTCAGTAAAACACCAGTATGTGTGTATATACTTTTTAGTGTATTCTCCAGCCTCCTATCAGCTGGATCCTTGAGGGCGGCCGTCTCTGGCGACGGTAACGCCACTTGCTTTGATAAGCGTGTGAGCGCCTTATCTACCCTAGGGGGTGTTTCCCAGCGCGCCCTAACCTCTGGCGGGAAAGGGTATAATGCCAATAACTTCTTTGAAATTAGCAGTTTTCTATCGGGGGTAACCCACGCTTCATCACACACTTCATTCAGTTCCTCTGATTCAGGAAAAACTACCGGTAGTTTTTTCACACCCCACATAATACCCCTTTTTGTGGTACTTGCAGTATCAGAGATATGCAAAGCCTCCTTCATTGCCGTGATCATATAACGTGTGGCCCTACTGGAAAATACGTTTGTTTCTTCACCGTCGACACTGGATTCAGTGTCTGTGTCTGGGTCTGTGTCGACCGACTGAGGTAAAGGGCGTTTTACAGCCCCTGACGGTGTCTGAGACGCCTGGACAGGTACTAACTAGTTTGCCGGCCGTCTCATGTCGTCAACCGACTTCTGTAGCGTGCTGACAGTATCCCGTAATTCCATAAACAAAGCCATCCATTCTGGTGTCGATTCCCTAGGGGGGGACATCACCATTACAGGCAATTGCTCCGCCTCCACGCCAACATCGTCCTCATACATGTCGACACACGTGTACCGACACACAGCAGACACACAGGGAATGCTCTGATAGAAGACAGGACCCCACTAGCCCTTTGGGGAGACAGAGGGAGAGTTTGCCAGCACACACCCAAGCGCTATAAATATATAGGGACAACCTTAAATAAGTGTGTTCCCTTTATAGCAGCTCAAATATTATCAATATCGCCAAATAAGTGCCCCCCCTCTCTGTTTTTACCCTGTTTCTGTAGTGCAGTGCAGGGGAGAGTCCTGGGAGCCTTCCTAGCAGCGGAGCTGTGTAGGAAAATGGCGCTGTGTGCTGAGGAGAATAGGCCCCGCCCCCTTTTCGGCGGGCTTCTTCTCCCGGTTTTTCTGGAACCTGGCAGGGGTTAAATACATCCATATAGCCCCAGGGGCTATATGTGATGTATTTTAGCCAGAATAGGTATGTTACATTGCTGCCCAGGGCGCCCCCCCCAGCGCCCTGCACCCTCAGTGACCGCTGGTGTGAAGTGTGCGGAGAGCAATGGCGCACAGCTGCAGTGCTGTGCGCTACCTCATGAAGACTGAGAAGTCTTCTGCCGCCGGTTTCAGGACCTCTTCTCTATTCGGCATCTGCAAGGGGGTCGGCGGCGCGGCTCCGGTGACCCATCCAGGCTGTACCTGTGATCGTCCCTCTGGAGCTAGTGTCCAGTAGCCTAAGAAGCCAATCCATCCTGCACGCAGGTGAGTTCACTTCTTCTCCCCTAAGTCCCTCGTTGCAGTGAGCCTGTTGCCAGCAGGACTCACTGAAAATAAAAAACCTAACAAAAACTTTTTCTAAGCAGCTCTTTAGGAGAGCCACCTAGATTGCACCCTGCTCGGACGGGCACAAAAACCTAACTGAGGCTTGGAGGAGGGTCATAGGGGGAGGAGCCAGTACACACCACCTAGTGGTCAAACTTTTAAATTTTGTGCCCTGTCTCCTGCGGAGCCGCTATTCCCCATGGTCCTGACGGAGTCCCCAGCATCCACTAGGACGTCAGAGAAACTGGGGTATAAGGTAGTTTTTTCCTGCAATGCCACGCCCCTTTATGCAAAGTCACGCCCATTTCAACGAAGCCACACACCCTTTTTGGCGACGCGCTCTTCCGGCGCGCCTATTTGTCCCTTTACTACTGCCAATTATGGGGGGGCGCCGAAGAATTTTTTGGCTTGGGGGAGAAAAATTTCTAGTTACGCCACTGATGTGGATGTCAAGTTTCTTACTTGTAAGGTGGTCACACTGTTGGCATTGGCGTCTGCTAGACGTGTGTCGGAATTGGGGGCATTGTCATGCAAGAGCCCCTACTTGATTTTCCATGAGGTTAGAGCTGAGCTCAGAACACATGAGCAATTTCTTCCAAAGGTTATGTCAGCCTTTCATATCAACCAACCTATTGTAGTGCCAGTGGCTACTGACTCCTCAATTACGTCAAGGTCCTTGGATGTTGTGAGGGCTTTGAAAATATATGTGATGAGAACTTCTCACAGGAAGTCGGACGCTCTGTTTGTCCTTTATGATCCCAAAAAGGTTTGGTGTCCTGCTTCTAAGCAGACAATTTCTTGCTGGATCAGGTTTACTATCCAGCATGCTTATTCTACAGCTGGTTTGCCATGTCCAAAATCTGTTAAGGCCCACTCTACTCATGGGCCCTCATTCCGAGTTGATCGCTCGCAAGGCGAATGTAGCAGAGTTACACACGCTAAGCCGCCGCCTACTGGGAGTGTATCTTAGCTTCTTAAAAGTGCGACCGAAGTAATCGCAATATTGCGATCACAAACCTCGTAGCAGTTTTAGAGTAGCTTCAGACTTACTCTGCCTGTGCGATCAGTTCAGTGCTTGTCGTTCCTGGTTGACGTCACAAACACACCCAGCGTTCGACCAGGCACTCCCACCGTTTCTCCGGCCACTCCTGCGTTTTTTCCGGAAACGGTAGCGTTTTCAGCCACACGCCCCTAAAACGCCGTGCTTCCGCCCAGTAACACCCTTTTCCTGTCAATCACATTACGATCGCCGGAGTGATGAAAAAGCCGTGAGTAAAATTACTTTCTTCATAGCAAAGTTACTTGGCGCAGTTGCAGTGCGAACATTGCGCATGCATACTAAGCGGATTTTCATTGCGATGCGATGAAAAATACCGAGCGAAAAACTCGGAATGAGGGCCATAAAGCGAGTTCTTCCTGGGTGGCTGTCCGGGGTGTCTCGGCTTTACAGCTTTGCCGAGCAGCTACTTGGTCAGGGTCGAACATGTTTGCTATGTTCTACAAGTGCGATACTTTGGCCGATGAGGACCTTAAGTTTGGCAAGTCTGTTCTGCAGGAACCCCAGCACTCTCCCTCCCGTACTTGGAGCTTTGGTACATCCCCATGGTACTAAATGGACCCCAGCATCCTCTAGGACGTAAGAGAAAATAGGATTTTAATTACCTACCAATAAATCCTTTTCTCGTAGTCCGTTGAGGATGCTGGGCAGTGGCGTGCGGGGAGGTCAGTGGCTGGTGAGGATTGCCCGCTGCCAGTGTCCACTACTGTACTGTCACCCCTGCCAGCTGCTAATGCCTGCTAAGGTTGCTGCCAGGAACTGCCCCTATTGCCAATTCCCAGTCTATTGCTGCCGCTAATGCCTGCGAAGTCTGGGAGCAGCGGCAGTAGAGGTGCCCAAGGTTAAGGAGAGCAGCAGAGGGTCTGCATGGTGGTGTGGAAGCAGGATTAGAGCTGCAGGGCGGTTGATTGAGACAGCGGCAGTACCCAGGCACACACGCACTAATCACTACCCTCCCCATATACCAGTGCCGTAACTAGGCATTTTAGCGATGTGTGCAAGAAACGACATTGGCGCCCCCCATGTAAAATATATAGGGGCGTGGCTTCATGGGGAAGGGGCGTGACCACAAAATAATAGCAATTCATACTACGGTGCACAATAGTCTCCATTATTCAAATTACGCTGTGTTAGGCGCCGGGGTCCGCGATGTCCTCGCGGCCCGGCGCCTAGCAACTAGGGACGCTTAGCGCGTAGCCACCGGCTCCCTAGCAACGCGGGGACGCCGGGAGTGCTGAGCCGCCTGGACCCTAGCAACGGGGACGCCATGGGCGGACCGCGTTCCCCGTTGCAGGGTCAAATTACAACACACACACACACACACACACACACACACACACACACACACACACTGGTTATGGGCGTGCAGCAGGGCAGCTGCACAGCATTTAGGGCAATCAGACTGGGAACATCTGATTGGAGGACTCCCTGTTAAATACTTTCTCAGTGCTTCACACAGATGCCGGTAATAGCTTCCTGCATGCTGCTTAGGTTTGCTGAACGTCAGTTCCAGTCCTGCTGTGTCCGGTCATTCCTGTCCTCAGAGGTCCTGTATCTTGGCGTTGTCATCCCATCCCAAGAAGTCGTTCGGTCCCCTATTGTCAGCAACAATCACCAGATAATCTCGTGTGGTGTTCGTGAGTTGCGGCTCTGCCCTGTGCTGCGGCTCAGCCGCTTTATTTTTGTATTCTGTTTTCGGAGCATTTGCGGAGGGTTCCGCTTCCACAAGTCCTCTCCGGAACTTGGCGGTGCCGGGTAGGAGAGTGGACAAGTGGGTTTTTTGGTTGTCCTTTTCCCTGGTGGTTTTTCCGCACATATTCTAGTTTTTAGTTAGCTTGTAGCCCCTGGCTTTGTTGCTTAGTAAGAGGGCCCCTTGTTATTACCCTGTCTCGGATTTCCCTTTGTCTCCCATTAAGACCTTAGGGGGCATCGGAGTTGGGCAGACGTAATCCGCCTTCAAACGCGGCTGCCATGGGCTCAAGCAACCATAGTCTCGCAAGGGATTTCTGACAGCATGGGCGAGACAACGGAGTTAGGGCGCTAGGGGCTATTTTCCATTCCCGCTCCCTTTCCCAGCATTACGTTTCAGTGCTCAGGTCCTTGTTATTCGATCTCCTCAGACCAGAGTGCTGGAATCATAACACGCTGCACAGTAGTGCCACTACACCAGGTAGAGCCCCTTTTATACATTACAGCAGACAGCGTCCCTCTTTTTACACATTATAGCAGACAGTCCCCCTTTTACACATTACAGCAGACAGCGTCCCCTTTTTACACATTATGGCAGACAGTCCCCCTTTTTACACATTGCGGCAGCCAGTTCCCCTTTTTACACATTATGGCAGATGGTGTCCCCCTGAGAGAGAGAGCGAGAAAGAGAGAGAAAAGGAGAGAGAGAGATACTATTACTTACCATCTCCCCGCTGACAGGCTCCTCGTGCTGGCAGCTCCCTTGGTGCAGGCATCGGACAAGGAGGAGGAGGAGGGAAGGGGACTGGAGCCGCAGCAGCACTATTTCATTGGTTGTAAGCGGCGCTGCAGCTGTCCCCTCTCCTTCTGTATTGGCTGCCTGGCGCTGCTATGGATGCTGGGATGTGGTTCCTCCATCCCAGCAGCCACGGGCAGCCAATACGGAAGGAGAGGGGACAGCTGCAGCGGCGCTGCTGTGGCTCCAGTCCCCCTCCCTCCTCCTCCTTCTCCGCTGCCCGGCTCTTTTCTTACTCCACAGCGTGATGGCGCACACAGCAGAGGCGGCATGTAATGAGTCAATTTGACTCCTTACATGCCGTTGGCCGTGCGCCCTCAGGGCAACTGCGCTGTGTGCCAGGCCCACTTGGCACACACATAGTTACGGCCCTGCCTTATACCGCTGCCCACATGCAGTAATCACTCCCCCCTCCCCTTATACCCCAGCACATATGTAGTAATCATCCCCCCCCCCTTTATACCCCTGCCTGCATGCACTAATAACTCCCCCCTTTATAGTTTGGCACTTAAGTAGTAATCAACCCCCCCCCCCCCCTCTCTTATACCCCTGCTGCTGCTGCACACATGCACAAATGACTCCCTCATCCCTTATACGCTGGCACAGTGCGCACATCTATGGCGTTTGTGAAAAAATAAGCGCAGGACAGCCCGTGGGATGCTCACACCGCGTGCACACACCAGCCTGCTCTCTGCGCTGGTGTGCTGGTGTCCAGAGTGGTGTGGGGACACAGACCTGTGCAGATACGGAGGCCGCTGAGCACTTCATTTAGAAGTACGAGTATGCGGGGGGGGGGGGGGGGGGAGAATAGGTGTCACAACTGAGGGTTTAGGCTGACGGGAGGAAGTCTCAGTTGTAGGGGCGGAGATGAAATTAAACCTGGGAGGTTTAATCAGACCCCTGGACATGTAAGTGCAGAATAATTACCTGAAGGTGTGACCATGACAACCAAGTTAAAATTCAAAATGAAAGTTTATCAACAGACTCCGTGATACAACAAGCAGCATTCAAGGTTAGCAATTGACAGTGGCAAATAACACAGTTCCTGGAACACGTAACCGTAGAAGGTATTGCAGAGCACTGGTAGGTTAGAACAGATGTTAAAGTCCTTTGATAGAAATCCTTACCAGGCCTGATTGTAGTAGTGGAGATAGCCGAGGAACATGCCAGTAGTTGTAACAGGTGAATCTGGTAATTTGAGTAAGCTGCTGTATCAGCTGGATGGAACCAGCCAGGTGGTAAAACACGGAGTGGATGCTGAATGGAATCAGCCAGGTAATGAAACACAGAGTGGGTGCTGAATGGAATCAGCCAGGTACTAAAGTCACGGAGTGGATACTGGATGGAACCAGCCAGGTGATGAAATACAGAGTGGATGATGTGAGATGCTAGTGAGCGTAGAAACAGAATAGCTGATAGATGATTACCGGTAGTAGTGGATACTGCTGGTAAGATAGGATCCGCTGGATCAGCACCGGTGTTTTTGTAGAAGCTGAAATCTGTTTGAAAGCTGGCTGCTGGAAGCAGGTAGTAGTTAGCTGGAAACTGGACAGCCATGGAGGACTGTAAAGTCAGGCTGCACCGCAGAATGGAAAGCAGGTGCGGGTCTCTTTGTGGATGCTGGAGACAGGAACTGGAACCTGGAGAAACAAGCCACAGGGGAGAGAGACTGGAACAAGGTATGACATTCAAAGCACTGACATCTATCTGGCCCAGACACAGGATACTTATACCTGCTGCTATGCAGGAATTGGCTGGGCAATTATCCAGATTCCCAGGGATGATGGATTGGAGGAATTGGAGCATGTGATCAAATCCAACATGGCTGCGCCCATGCTGGAACCTGGAGGGAAAACTGGTTTGAAATGAAATGTACAAACATAGTGATAATGGCGGCGCCGGCCGCGGAGGACAGGAGACGCCAGATGACAATTATATGCTGAGACACTTGGAGGGCAGCAGAGGCCGCAGCAGGCATGATACACGATTCTAAAAACCTGCAGCAATAACACAGTAACGGCGACGGAGGCCGTGGAGGACGGGAGACGCCATTTTGGATTCAAACATGGCGCCGCTGTGGTAGTGTCTCAGAACGACAGGAGGGATGCACAGAGTGTTGACACAGATGAGATCCGGACTTAGAACGCTGTGCCAGTCTCAGAAGACACCTGAACGGCAGGTAATGGCGTCCAGATACCCGGATCGTGACAGCACCCCCCCCCTTTGAGTGGAAATTTCGGACCAAGGCAGGAGCATGGACGTCTGAGGCAATGGTCCAAGAGCGTTCTTCAGGACCATAGCCCTTCCAGTCAATGAGGTACTGTAACTGACCGTAACGGAAACGTGAGTCCAAAATCTTGGCCACCTCGTACTCGACTCCCCGTTGAGTCTGAACTTTGGGAACTGGAGGAAGTGCGGAATGAAACCGATTCAGGATCAGCGGTTTCAACAAGGAAACATGAAATATCCTGGGTATTTTTCAAGAAGGGTGGTAACTGTAATCTGTAGGCAACAGGATTGATGACTTGATCAATCTTGAAGGGACCGATGTAGCGAGGTGCAAATTTCATGCTGGGAACTCTCAACCTCAAATTCTTCGTGGACAACCACACACAATCACCCGCTCTACGCTTCCTATCGGCAAACTTCTTTTACCTGAATGAGGCTTTAAGCAGGGCTGCGTGGACGTTCTTCCAGTTATTTGAAAACTGACGCAAGGTGACATCCACTGCTGGAACAGAAGTTGCGGGAAGTGGTTGGAATTCTGGGACCTTAGGGTGGAATTCATAATTGATGAAGAATGGTGTCGAAGAAGATGAGGAATGGTATTGATTGTTGTGGCCCAAGGAAGGAGTTGAACCCAGTCATCTTGAGAGGAAGACACATATATACGGAGGAAGGCCTCCAAGTCCTGATTCACCCTCTCGGTTTTACCATTGGTCTGAGGATGGTAAGCTGTGGAAAACTTTAACTTGACTTGGAGGGCTTGACACAAACTTCGCCAAAATTTGGCTACAAATTGTACTCCACGATCCGAGATGATCTCTTCAGGAAGACCGTGAAGTCAGAAGATCTCTTGTATAAACACTTGAGCCAACTTGGAAGCTGACGGAAGACCGGTGAGAGGGATGAAATGTGCCATCTTGGTGAACCGGTCAACTACCACCCAGATGGTATTAAACTTGATGCACATAGATAGATCAGTAACAAAGTCCACAAATGGGTCCATGGTCGACGGGGAACAGATAATGGAACCAGTTGCCCCGCAGGCGACTGGCGGGAGACTTTGTGTTGGGCACACTTTGGGCAGGAGGCAATAAATTCCATAACGTCCTTCTTCAGAGTTGGCCACCAGTAGGACCTAGAGATAAACTCCAGGGTTTTCTGAATGCCTGTATGTCCAGCAAAAGGGGAAGCGTGGGTCCAATGCATGAGCTTCTTCCTTAGAACTTGTTTAACAAAACTTTACCCTGGCGGGGGCGTAGAGTCCATCCCTACCGTGGAGAATGCCAATGGATTAATAATAGGATGTTTGTCTGCAGACTCGGACTCATTTTCTTGCTCCCATGAGCGGGAAAGGGCATCGGCCTTGCGATTCTGAGAACCCGGACAGAACTGGAGTTTAAAGTCAAACCTAGAGAAGAAAAGTACCCATCTGGCCTGACGAGGGTTCAGACATTGTGCGCCTTTGAGATATAAAAGATTTTTGTGGTCGGTAAGTATGGTGATTGAATGAGAAGCTCCCTCCAACAGGTATCTCCACTCCTCCAGAGCGAGCTTGATGGCTAGCAACTCCTGATCGCCAATGGCATAGTTGCGCTCAGCTGGGGAGAACTTCCGGGAGAAGAAACTGCAAGGATGTAGATGACCATCTTTGGCCCTCTGGGATAACACCGCTCCTACTCCAACGGAGGAGGCATCCACCTGTAAGATGAAAGGAGAGTCGGTGTCGGGCTGTTTCAGAACTGGTGCAGAGATGAACCGTTGCTTCAGAAGGTGAAAGGCCTGCGTAGCTTCCTCGGACCACTTGGACGGATTAGCACCTTTCTTGGTTAATGCAGTAATAGGCGCCACAATGGTGGAAAAGTCTCGTATAAACTTTCTATAATAATTGGCGAACCCCAAGAGCCTCTGGACACCTTTGAGGGTTAAGGGTATAGGCCAATTCTGGATTGCTTGGAGTTTCTCAGGATCCATCTCTAGTCCAGAACCGGACACAATGTAACCTAGAAACGGAATGGTTTTAACTGCAAACACACACTTCTCCAATTTACAATAGAGGTGATTGACACGGAGACGGGAAAGAACCTCCTTTACCCAGAAACGATGATCTTCTAGATTATTATCAAAGATGAGGATGTCATCTAGATAAACCACGACATGGCGGTATAAGATGTCCCTGAAGATCTCATTCACGAAGTGCTGGAAGACTGCTGGAGTGTTGCTCAATCCGAAGGGCATGACGAGGTACTCATAATGTCCATCACGGGTGTTAAAGGCGGTCTTCCACTCGTCACCCTCACGGATCCGGATGAGATTGTAAGCACCCCTCAAGTCCAGCTTTGTAAAAATGGTTGCACCACTAACTCTATCGAAGAGCTCTGTAATCAGGGGTAAAGGGTATCGGTTCTTGACGGTAATGTCATTCAGACCTCTGTAGTCGATGCACGGACGCAGACCACCATCTTTCTTCTTAACGAAGAAGAAGCCTGCGCCGGCTGGAGAAGAAGATGGTCGGATGAAACCCTTCGCCAGGTTCTCTTTGATGTACTCTTCCATGGAGTGTGTCTCAGGCAGAGACAACGGATAAGTTCGGCCTCGCGGTGGAACCTTCCCTGGAATGAGGTTGATTGGGCAGTCCCATTCTCTATGAGGAGGAAGGATATCAGCCGAGGCTTTACTGAACACGTCCGTGAAGTCTTGATATGGAGGAGGTGGACCATCAGATGACCTGGGGAAGGAAGAACAAACAGGAAGAACTTTGGCTAAACAAGTCTCAGCACAGGAGGGACCCCATGCCAGTATTTGCGTAGTCGTCCAGTCAATCGGTGGGTTGTGGAGACGGAGCCATGGAAGGCCTAAAACCACTGGATGTGTGGCTCTTGGAATCACTAAAAAAGAAATATACTCAGAATGAAGAACTCCCACTCTCAGACGAACTGGAAGAGTCCTTAAGGAAATGACTGCGTCAAAAATCTTGCTGCCATTCACGGCAGTCAAAGAGATGGACGAGGACAGTCTCTCGGTGGGTAGGGACCACCGTTTAACATAAGCTTCGGTTATGAAATTCCCAGCTGCTCCGGAATCAAGGAGGGCAATGACGTTCCTGTAACATTGAGCAATTTGGAGCGACACTGGGAGGTTACAATCATGAGGAGATGGAGAGGAGATCATTACTCCTAGCCGGCCCTCTCCTTGGCGAGCTAGTATCTGGAGTTTCCCGGACGTTTGGGACATGCATTGATAGTGTGCGACGGAGCTGCACAGTAGAGACAGAGAGACTTGGAGAGACGTCTTCGGCGCTCAGCGGGAGATAGACGGGAACGGCCAATTTGCATAGGCTCATCCTTGGATGGAAATGGTTGACGAGGAGGAGGAGCAGAAGATTTAGGAACGGATGATCTTCCTCGCTCGGTTGCTCTCTCTCTGAACCGTAGATCAACCTTTCTGCATAGTGAAATTAGCTCATCCAACTTAGAAGGCAAGTCTCTGGTAGCTAACTCATCTTTAAAGCGTTCTGACAAGCCATGCCAGAATGCAGCATACAGGGCCTCGTCGTTCCAGGCCAGTTCAGATGCCAGGATTTTGAACTGTATAAGATACTGTCCCACAGTACTTGTTCCCTGGCGTAGATGGAGAATCTCAGATGAAGCAGATGATACCCGGCCTGGCTCGTCGAAGATGCGCCTGAATGATGCCACAAAGTCAGTATAGGAGGAAAGCAGAGGATCAGACTTCTCCCATAACGATGATGCCCAATCAAGGGCTGAGCCACTGAGAAGAGAAATAATATAAGCAACTTTGGTACGGTCACTGGGGAAGTTGCCAGGTTGAAGCTCAAAATGGATTTCGCATTGGTTGAGAAATCCCCTGCAGAAACTTGGAGATCCATCAAATTTTGCTGGCGTTGGAAGATGAAGACTTGGTATGGAAATGGGTAAGGTGGGTGGGGTTACAGCTGGAGTCACTGTGGTGGACGCACCAGACGTGCCAGGTCCACCGAGGGTCGTCTGAATCCCATCCAGCCGAGGTAGAGAGATCCTGTAGACAGCGGACAATGTGACCTTGTGATGTTCGAGTCTAGCTGCCAGTTCTTGCATAGGTCTAGCCGCTTGATCCTGGTCTCCGGCTGGATTCATATGGTCAGTGCTTACTGTCACAACTGAGGGTTTAAGCTGACGGGAGGAAGCCTAAGTTGTAGGGGCTGAGATGAAGCTAAACCTGGGAGGTTTAATCAGACCCCTGGATATGTAAGTGCAGAATAATTACCCGAAGGTGTGACCATGACAACCAAGTTAAAATTAAAAGTTTATGAACAGACTCCGTGATACAACAAGCAGCATTCAAGGTTAGCAATTGACAGTGGCAAATAACACAGTTCCTGGAACACGTAACCGTAGAAGGTATTGCAAAGCACTGGTAGGTTAGAACAGATGTTAAAGTCCTTTGATAGAAATCCTTACCAGGCCTGATTGTAGTAGTGGAGATAGCCGAGGAACATGCCAGTAGTTGTAACAGGTGAATCTGGTAATTTGAGTAAGCTGCTGTATCAGCTGGATGGAAACAGCCAGGTGGTAAAACACGGAGTGGATGCTGAATGGAATCAGCCAGGTAATGAAACACAGAGTGGGTGCTGAATGGAATCAGCCAGGTACTAAAGTCACGGAGTGAATGCTGGATGGATCCAGCCAGGTGATGAAATACAGAGTGGATGATGTGAGATGCTAGTGAGCGTAGAAACAGAATAGCTGATAGATGATTACCGGTGGTAGTGGATACTGCTGGTAAGATAGGATCCGCTGGATCAGCACCGGTGTTTTTGTAGAAGCCGAAATCTGTTTGAAAGCTGGCTGCTGGAAGCAGGTAGTAGATAGCTGGAAACTGGACAGCCACGGAGGACTGTAAAGTCAGGCTGCACTGCAGAATGGAAAGCAGGTGCGGGTCTCTTTGTGGATGCTGGAGACAGGAACTGGAACCTGGAGAAACAAGCCACAGGGGAGAGAGACTGGAACAAGGTATGACATTCAAAGCACTGACATCTATCTGGCCCAGACACAGGATACTTATACCTGCTGCTATGCAGGCATTGGCTGGGCAATTATGCAGATTCCCAGGGATGATGGATTGGAGGAATTGGAGCATGTGATCAAATCCAACATGGCTGCACCCATGCTGGAAACTGGAGGGAAAACTGGTTTGAAATGAAATGTACAAACATAGTGATAATGGTGGCGCCGGCCGCGGAGGACAGGAGACGCCAGATGACAATTATATGCTGAGACACTTGGAGGGCAGCAGAGGCCGCGGCAGGCATGATACACGATTCTGAGAACCTGCAGCAATAACACAGTAACGGCGGCGGAGGACGGGAGACGCCATGTTGGATTCAAACATGGCGCCGCTGTGGTAGTGTCTCAGAACGACAGGACGGATGCACAGAGTGTTGACACAGATGAGATCCGGACTTAGAACGCTGGACCAGTCTCAGAAGACACCTGAACGGCAGGTAATGGCGTCCAGATACCCGGATCGTGACAATAGGTAACACACTGTCAGTGTCTACAGACAGTGTCCGAGGCAGGTGAGGATCGAGTTACTACTACTACTAGGCCCCGGCGCGCCTCACCCGGAGTAATGGTATGGCCAGCCCTGGCAGCAGAGAGTGCAGCTATTCCCAAGTCCCAGCTTCCAGTGGCGACGTATGAATGAGAGGCGTGGAGGTGCGGCGTAGGGGGTGGACAATGAGGAGGAGCTTCTAAGTCCCAGTGAAGGTGGGCAGGATCTCAAGGTGAGCTCCAAATCTGCTAACCAATCATATCTGCCTCAGAGACAGGGGCGTGCTTTCATATGGACTGAAAGCACGCCCCTGTCACTGAGGCACATATACTAGTGCCGCTTACTATGCTTTTTTAAATGGGCTTTTTACTGCCCATTACTTGGCCCCGCCCCCTGCTTCTGGCTCCTTATTATTGGCAGCAGGAGGCACCACTCTCGGTGCCTTCCGAAACTATTTTAAACCTATTTTTACAATGTATAAATGATGACAATAATATAAAGAATATACTTATGACACATATCTGTCATAAGTATCTTCTTTGTATTATTGTAATCATTAATGACAGGAGAGGCACTGCCTCCCCTGCTGAGCCTCGCAAGTTGCAGCCTACATCACCCGGCAAAGCCGTGGCCTCAAGTAGTTGGCTGATCCCTAAAGCGGTGCGCAGCCGGTGCGGAGCTCCGGAGACACGGCCGATTCCTGCTGCAGACCGTGGATACGTCCTGCCCCTCTGCCCTACCTGGACTACTTGTGCCTGGGCCCTCCCATGCCTGTTCTAAGCTCCGGTTGTGGTGCTCCTGGTAAATCTGGCCTATACCTTATCAGAAGCAGGGGGCTAAATTTTAGATAGACGCTGGACCCGACTTCCAGGAGTGACAGGCCGCACTGTGACCCACTCTACAGAGTCCCACACCCTGCTATATTCCTCTGTACACTTCTGGATACCCTCCATAGTTGTGGCCCTTATTATTGTTCCCTGGCAAAGGGCTAAATCAATGTGCAGTACCGGGTCTTCTAGTTGAAGGGGATCTAGGAACAAGTGCCTATTTTAACAGCACAGACTCCGAGCTCCCCTGTGTATGATACTAGCAGGGCAGGAAACATTTTGAGAATTGGCTACTTGCTTGATGCAGATAACGTTAGATATGAAGCTTATAATCCTCTATGCCTTGATGTAATGCTGGTTACTCAATGTTATATTAATGCCAGGCTGATGGGGTCGTTGCTCAATAGACGCATTCTTATGTAGCTCTGCACCTATTCCTCACTACGGTTCAGACCAAACTACGCTTTTATTGCTTTATTCTTCATCTCAAACGACCATAAGGCCTTTTCTCCAACCTACACCGCCCGAGACTGATCAAGAGTCAATGGCGGCTAGTCCTTCTTTTCCCTCTTCCTCACCTAAGTCAGTATCTAAAGGTGATCCTACATCCTGTGATAGGAATGAACTTAAAGAAATATTTAATTTTCTTAAATCACTCCCCACTAAACAGGATCTTCAGGATAAGATTAGATGGGAACTGGTGACCGTTAATAAGGACATTTCACAACTATCGGACAGGCTGACAGCTGTTGAAGAAACCAAAGATACTTCTGATACACTTTTCCGATCCTTACAGGATATCATAATGGCTCAAACCTTGGAAATACGTTCTCTTCAAAACAGAATGACGGATCTGGACAACGAGGGAAGATGGAATACTATTCGCAATCAGGTCTGATAGATGCTCTCACGAAGATTTTCAATTAATTATTGGAAAACGAGCCAAACATCACTATTGTCTTTGACAGAGCTCATCGTGCCCTCAAACCTCGTGGACTCTCCTCAGATCGACCCCGCAATGTAATTTGCCGCTTGCACTATTTTACACAAAAAGAAGAAATAATGCGCAAGGTGCGCCAATCGGATGGAGTGGATTTTAATGAAATGCCGATCTTCCTTTATCAAGATTTGTCCTGGCATACACTTCAACCACGTAAGGCATTGAAACCATTAGTGGACGAACTTCGCAAACGACAACTAAAATATCGCTGGGGTTCCCCTTTAACCTACAGGTTTCACATTCTGGGAAAGTTCTCTTCCTACAGAAGTCATCTGATTTACCATCCTTCTGTGCAATGCTGGGTCTACCAAAGATGACCATTCCGGACTGGGAGGTAGAAATCCCGCAATTGAAATTGCCTCAACACCAACAAAGAACCACCTCCTGGCAGACAGTCCGTTATGCCAAGAATGCGCCAACCACTGTCGCAGTATCCTCGGATATGGACAATACCTTACTGAGTCCTCTTTCTATTCTCTAGATTCTCCAGTGTGTGAGTTTCATCGCTCCTTAGCGACCCCGGCCAGGGGTGACTAGTTGGGGATTTAATGCCAGGGCCGCACTATCTCTCTTACTAGTAGAGCCCGGTGCTGGTGTTAAAAATACGGGGGACCCCTACATTTTTTGTCCCCCATATTTTTTGCACCAGGACCAGGCGCAGAGCCCGGTGCTGGTTGTTTAAATATAGGGGGACCCCAGTAATTTTTTCCCCTGTATTTCTCTGACGTCCTTGTGGATGCTGGGACTCCGTCAGGACCATGGGGATTAGCGGCTCCGCAGGAGACTGGGCACAAAAGTAAAAGCTTTAAGACTACCTGGTGTGCACTGGCTCCTCCCCCTATGACCCTCCTCCAAGCCTCAGTTAGATTTTTGTGCCCGAACGAGAACTGAGCTGCTTAGTGAAAAGTTTAAGTTTAGGTTTTTTATTTTCAGTGAGTCCTGCTGGCAACAGGCTCACTGCATCGAGGGACTAAGGGGAGAAGAAGCGAACTCACCTGCATGCAGAGTGGATTGGGCTTCTTAGGCTACTGGACATTAGCTCCAGAGGGACTGATCACAGGCCCAGCCATGGATAGGTCCCAGAGCCGCGCCGCCGGCCCCCTTACAGAGCCAGAAGACAGAAGAGGTCCGGAAAATCGGCGGCAGAAGACGTCCTGTCTTCAACAAGGTAGCGCACAGCACTGCAGCTGTGCGCCATTGCTCTCAGCACACTTCACACTCCGGTCACTGAGGGTGCAGGGCGCTGGGGGGGGGGGGGGGGGGGGCGCCCTGAGACGCAATAAAAACACCTTGGATGGCGAAAAATGCATCACATATAGCTCCTGGGCTATATGGATGGATTTAACCCCTGCCAGTTTTCCTTAAAAAAGCGGGAGAAAGGCCGCCGAGAAGGGGGCGGAGCCTATCTCCTCAGCACACAAGCGCCATTTTCCCTCACAGCTCCGCTGGAAGGACGTCTCCCTGACTCTCCCCTGCAGTCCTGCAACAAGAGAGGGGGGGCACTACAGCAGCTATATAAGGGAGAAACACTTATATAAGGTTGTCCCTATATATTATATATAGCGCTCTGGTGTGTGCTGGCAAACTCTCCCTCTGTCTCCCCAAAGGGCTAGTGGGGTCCTGTCCTCTATCAGAGCATTCCCGGTGTGTGTGTGCTGTGTGTCGGTACGTTTGTGTCGACATGTATGAGGAGGAAAATGGTGTGGAGGCAGAGCAATTGCCGGTAATAGTGATGTCACCCCCTAGGGAGTCGACACCTGACTGGATGGTCTTATGGAAGGAATTACGTGACAGCGTCAGCACTTTACAAAAGACTGTTGACGACATGAGACAGCCGGCAAATCAGCTAGTGCCTGTCCAGGCGTCTCAAACACCGTCAGGGGCTCTAAAGCGCCCGTTACCTCAGATGGTCGACACAGACCCAGACACGGACACTGACTCCAGTGTCGACGGTGAGGAGACAAACGTGACTTCCAGTAGGGCCACACGTTACATGATCACGGCAATGAAGGAGGTTTTGAACATTTCTGATACTACAAGTACCACAAAAAAGGGTATTATGTGGGGTGTGAAAAAACTACCCGTAGTTTTTCCTTAATCAGATGAATTTAACGAGGTGTGTGATGAAGCGTGGGTTTCCCCCGATAAAAAACTGATAATTTCTAAAAAATTATTGGCATTATACCCTTTCCCGCCAGAGGTCAGGGCGCGTTGGGAAACACTCCCTAGGGTGGATAAAGCGCTCACACGCTTGTCTAAACAGGTGGCACTACCGTCCCCGGATACGGCCGCCCTCAAGGAACCAGGTGATAGAAAACTGGAAAATATCCTAAAAAGTATATACACACATACTGGTGTTATACTGCGACCAGCAATCGCCTCAGCCTGGATGTGCAGCGCTGGGGTGGCCTGGTCGGATTCCCTGACTGAAAATATTGATACCCTGGATAGGGACAGTATATTATTGACTATAGAGCATTTAAAAGATGCATTTCTATATATGCGAGATGCACAGAGGGATATTTGCACTCTGGCATCAAGAGTGAGTGCGCTGTCCATTTCTGCCAGAAGAGGGTTATGGACGCGACAGTGGTCAGGTGATGCGGATTCTAAACGGCATATGGAAGTATTGCCTTATAAAGGGGAGGAGTTATTTGGGGTCGGTCTATCGGACCTGGTGGCCACGGCAACTGCTGGGAAATCCACCTTTTTACCCCAGGTCCCCTCTCAGCAGAAAAAGACGCCGTCTTTTCAGGCTCAGTCCTTTCGTCCCCATAAGGGCAAGCGGGCAAAAGGCTCCTCATTTCTGCCCCGGGGCAGAGGAAGGGGAAAAAGACTGCATCAGGCAGCCTCTTCCAGGAACAGAAGCCCTCCCCCGCTTCTGCCAAGTCCTCAGCATGACGCGGGGGCCTTACAAGCGGACTCAGGCACGGTGGGGGGCCGTCTCAAGAATTTCAGCGCGCAGTGGGCTCACTCGCAAGTGGACCCCTGGATCCTTCAGGTAGTATCTCAGGGGTACAAATTGGAGTTCGAGACGTCTCCCCCTCGCCGGTTCCTGAAGTCTGCTTTGCCAACGTCTCCCTCCGACAGGGAGGCCTAATTGGAAGCCATTCACAAGCTGTATTCCCAGCAGGTGATAATCAAGGTACCCCTCCTGCAACAGGGAAAGGGGTATTATTCCACGCTGTTTGTGGTACCGAAGCCGGACGGCTCGGTGAGACCTATTTTAAATCTGAAATCCTTGAACACTTACATACAAAGGTTCAAATTCAAGATGGAGTCACTCAGAGCAGTGATAGCGAACCTGGAAGAAGGGGACTATATGGTGTCTCTGGACATAAAGGATGCTTACCTCCATGTCCCAATTTGCCCTTCTCACCAAGGGTACCTCAGGTTTGTGGTTCAGAACTGTCATTATCAGTTTCAGACGCTGCCGTTTGGATTGTCCACGGCACCCCGGGTCTTTACCAAGGTAATGGCCGAAATGATGATACTTCTTCGAAGAAAAGGCGTCTTAATTATCCCTTACTTGGACGATCTCCTGATAAGGGCAAGGTCCAGGGAACAGTTAGTGGTCGGAGTAGCACTATCTCAAGTAGTGTTACGACAGCACGGATGGATTCTAAATATCCCAAAATCGCAGCTGATTCCGACGACACGTCTGCTGTTCCTAGGGATGATTCTGGACACAGTCCAGAAAAAGGTGTTTCTCCCGGAGGAGAAAGCCAGGGAGTTATCCGAGCTAGTCAGGAACCTCCTAAAACCGAGCCAAGTGTCAGTGCATCAATGCACAAGGGTCCTGGGCAAAATGGTGGCTTCTTACGAAGCAATTCCATTCGGCAGATTCCACGCAAGAACTTTTCAGTGGGATCTGCTGGACAAATGGTCCGGATCGCATCTTCAGATGCATCAGCGGATAACCCTGTCTCCAAGGACAAAGGTGTCTCTCCTGTGGTGGTTACAGAGTGCTCATCTTCTAGAGGGCCGCAGATTCGGCATTCAGGACTGGGTCCTGGTGACCACGGATGCCAGCCTGAGAGGCTGGGGAGCAGTCACACAGGGAAGAAATTTCCAGGGCTTGTGGTCAAGCATGGAAACGTCATTGCACATAAATATCCTGGAACTAAGGGCCATTTACAATGCCCTAAGTCAAGCAAGGCCTCTGCTTCAGTGTCAGCCGGTGTTGATCCAGTCGGACAACATCACGGCAGTCGCCCACGTAAACAGACAGGGCGGCACAAGAAGCAGGAGAGCGATGGCAGACGCTGCAAGGATTCTTCGCTGGGCGGAAAATCATGTGATAGCACTGTCAGCAGTGTTCATTCCCGGAGTGGACAACTGGGAAGCAGACTTTCTCAGCAGACACGATCTCCACCCGGGAGAGTGGGGACTTCATCCAGAAGTCTTCCAATTGATTGTAAACCGTTGGGAAAAACCAAAGGTGGACATGATGGCGTCCCGCCTCAACAAAAACCTAGACAGGTATTGCGCCAGGTCAAGGGACCCTCAGGCAATAGCGGTGGACGCTCTGGTTACACCGTGGGTGTACCAGTCAGTGTATGTGTTCCCTCCTCTGCCTCTCATACCAAAGGTACTGAGGATTATAAGACGGAGAGGAGTAAGAACTATACTCGTGGCTCCGGATTGGCCAAGAAGGACTTGGTACCCGGAACTTCAAGAGATGATCACGGAGGATCCGTGGCCTCTACCTCTAAGAAGGGACCTGCTTCAGCAAGGACCCTGTCTGTTCCAAGACTTACCGCGGCTGCGTTTGACGGCATGGCGGTTGAACGCCGGATCCTGAAGGAAAAAGGCATTCCAGATGAAGTCATCCCTACCCTGATCAAAGCCAGGAAGGATGTAACCGCACAACATTATCACCGTATTTGGCGAAAATATGTTGCGTGGTGCGAGGCCAGGAAGGCCCCGACAGAGGAATTTCAACTAGGTTGTTTCCTGCATTTCCTGCAAACAGGAGTGTCCATGGGCCTAAAATTAGGGTCCATTAAGGTTCAGATTTCGGCCTTGTCGATTTTCTTCCAGAAAGAATTGGCTTCAGTTCCTGAAGTCCAGACTTTTGTCAAGGGGGTACTGCATATACAGCCTCCCTTTGTGCCTCCAGTGGCACCCTGGGATCTCAATGTGGTTTTGGGATTCCTAAAATCACATTGGTTCGAACCACTTGCCACAGTGGATTTAAAATATCTCACATGGAAAGTGGTAATGCTGTTGGCCCTGGCTTCAGCCAGGCGCGTATCAGAATTGGCGGCTTTATCCTATAAAAGCCCTTACCTGATATTTCATTCGGATAGGGCGGAATTGAGGACTCGTCCTCAATTTCTTCCTAAGGTGGTTTCAGCGTTTCACCTAAACCAACCTATTGTGATGCCTGCGGCTACTGGGGACTTGGAGGACTCCAAGTTGCTGGATGTAGTCAGGGCCCTGAAAATATATGTTTCCAAGACGGCTGGAGTCAGGAAATCTGACTCGCTGTTTATCTTGTATGCACCCAACAAGCTGGGTGCTCCTGCTTCTAAGCAGACTATTGCTCGTTGGATTTGTAGTACAATTCAGCTTGCACATTCTGTGGCAGGCCTGCCACAGCCAAAATCTGTAAATGCCCATTCCACTAGGAAGGTGGGCTCATCTTGGGCGGCTGCCCGAGGGGTCTCGGCTTTACAACTTTGCCGAGCAGCTACGTGGTCAGGGGAAAACACGTTTGTAAAATTCTACAAATTTGATACCCTGGCTAAGGAGGACCTGGAGTTCTCTCATTCGGTGCTGCAGAGTCATCCGCACTCTCCCGCCCGTTTGGGAGCTTTGGTATAATCCCCATGGTCCTGACGGAGTCCCAGCATCCACAAGGACGTCAGAGAAAATAAGAATTTACTTACCGATAATTCTATTTCTCGTAGTCCGTAGTGGATTCTGGGCGCCCATCCCAAGTGCGGATTGTCTGCAATACTTGTACATAGTTATTGTTGCCAAAAATTCGGGTTTTGTTGTAGTGAGCCATCTGTTCTGGAGGCTCCTCATGTTATCATGCTGTTAACTGGGTTTAGATCACAAGTTATATGGTGTGATTGGTGTGGCTGGTATGAGTCTTACCCGTGATTCAAAAATCCTTCCTTATTGTGTACGCTCGTCCGGGCACAGTATCCTAACTGAGGCTTGGAGGAGGGTCATAGGGGGAGGAGCCAGTGCACACCAGGTAGTCTTAAAGCTTTTACTTTTGTGCCCAGTCTCCTGCGGAGCCGCTAATCCCCATGGTCCTGACGGAGTCCCAGCATCCACTACGGACTACGAGAAATAGAATTATCGGTAAGTAAATTCTTATTTTTTACAACCAGGACCTGCTCAAAGAGCCCGAGGCTGGTTATGCTTAGGAGGGGGAACCCCACGCAATTTTTTTTAAAGATTTTTAACTCTTTCACACCCCTTCCCACTGATAAACATGCACGGATCTCACTGATCCATGCATGCCTATCAGAATACGGTAAAAAAAAAGCAGGTCTATTTGAAAACTGCTTTTTTTTTACGATTTGTACTTTTTCACGGCAGTGTTTGGCTATTGTCGGCAGTGATTGTGAATACAATTTTTTTGTAAATTACCGAGTTGTATCAAATAACAGGCGTGTTTGACCGATGGTGTATTCATTCGTATTTTTTTTCTGCCTTCAATAAAAATATGAATGCCCTCATCACTGCCGAGATTTGTGTTTAGTAAATTCCCGTGATGACACTTTGAAAACCCCCCCACAAAATTGGTCAAAATCGGAAGCTTAGTAAATATACCCCCAGGTCTATTCCCGTTTAGACTATCTATTTTAAAGACATCGACACCTTCCCCTTCTTTTGGATGCGATATAGGTCCAATCACGTGGTCAGATCATGTTCCCATATCAATGACTCTTTCACTCCAGGCCTCCACTTTGGGTCAATGGTCATGGCGTTTAAATGAATCTCTTTTGCAGGATGCTTATTGTAAAGGTAAGCTGGAAAAGACCTTATCTGATTATATTGAACTGAATGATACTCCTGAGATGTCCAAAATTATAGTATGGGAGGCACATAAATGTGTCATCCGGGATAAACTGATTCAGCTGGGAACCTATGTGAAAAAAAAAAAAACCAGCCCTTATAACTAACCTTTTTATACAACAGATACACACTCTAGAATCAGCTCATAAATCTTCTCTCTCTGGAGAGATATACACAAAATTAGTTCAAGTTAGAGCCCAATTAAATAAAGTGCACTCTGACAAAACTATGGAGGTCATTCCGAGTTGTTCGCTCGCAAGGCGATTTTAGCAGTATTGCACACGCTAAGTCGCCGCCTACTGGGAGTGAATCTTAGCATAGTAAAATTGCGAACGATGTATTCGCAATATTGCGATTACAAACTTCTTAGCAGTTTCAGAGTAGCTTTTGACTTACTCGGCATCTGCGATCAGTTCAGTGCTTGTCGTTCCTGGTTTGACGTCACAAACACACCCAGCGTTCGCCCAGACACTCCCCCGTTTCTCCAGCCACTCCCACGTTTTTTCCGGAAACGGTAGCGTTTTTTCCCACACGCCCATAAAACGGCCTGTTTCCGCCCAGTAACACCCATTTCCTGTCAATCACACTACGATCGCCGGAGCGAAGAAAAAGCCGTGAGTAAAAATACTTTCTTCATAGCAAATTGACTTGGCGCAGTCGCAGTGCGAATATTGCGCATGCACACTAAGCGGAAATTCACTGTGATGCGAAGAAATTTGCAGAGCGAACGACTCGGAATGAGGGCCAATATACTCTATGCATAAATTTCGAAATTGTTATTACCAATGGGGCAGTAAACCAGATAAGCTGTTGGCACGTGCCCTTCATACACAACATTCTACATCATTTATTAGTTTAATGAAAGATACAAATAACCTTCCTCACTCCAAAACCCCAGAAATCGCATCTTGTTTTAAACAATACTATTCAACTCTATATAATTTAGCAAAGACCTCGACTAATCCTAACCCACCGACAACGATACCACAGATTAGGAACTATTTACTAGCAATGGATTGCCCTACTATTTCAACTACAGATATAGAACTTTTAGAGCGACCATTCACCATTCAAGAACTTGACCATGTAATCTCTTTATCGCCATCAAATAAAAGCCCTAGAGCTTATGGTTTTACAATAGCATATTACAAACCATTTAAAAATAGGTTGACACCTTTATTGCTTCGTGCCTATAACGCCATATCTGGTAACTCACATTTTTCTTCTCAGTCCCTGGAGGCACATGTAACAGTAATTCCTAAACAAGCGAAGGATCCCGCATTATGTTCCAGCTACAGACCTATTTCACTTTTGAATGTCGATCTAAAATTGTACGCTAAACTCATGGCTATTAGATTAAATATCCTTCTCCCCTCCCTTGTAGACTGGGATCAAGTAGGTTTAGTCCCCGGTAGGGAAGCTAAAGATAACACCACCAAGGTCTTCAATTTGATACACTTAGCTTGTCAGAGACGATTGCCCACAATATTGCTTTCAACAGATGCTGAAAAAGCATTTGATCGAATCAACTGGGACTTCATGAGGTCTGTGCTGGAGCATGTGGGCCTGGGACCTGTCGCGCTTCATAGAATTATGGCTTTATACACCTCTCCTACAGCCAGAGTAGGAATTAATGGTACTCTTTCTGACCCTTTTGATATTAGTAATGGCACAAGACAGGGCTGTCCCCTCTCTCCCTTGATTTTTGCATTATGTATTGAGGCGTTAGCAAGAGCAATTAGGAATAATACTAATATTTCAGGTCTCCAGATTGCTGGGGAGGAATACAAACTGGCGCTGTCTGCCGGCGATCTTCTAGCGGTTATATCTAACCACACCATATCTCTTCCACATCTAATGAGAGAATTTGATGCCTTTAGTAAACTATCTAATTTTAAAATACATTTTTCTAAATCCAATGCACTTAATATCTCAGCTCCCCCTCTACGATTAGGGGCCTTCAACAAGCATTCCCTTTCTCTTGGAACCCAAATTACATTATTTATCTAGGAATTAAATTAACAAACAACCTTTCTCAACTGTTTACCTTGAATTTTGCACCAATAATACCTCTAATTCGTAATGATTATAGTAGATGGCATTCTAAACACTTGTCTTGGCTGAGAAGAGTTAATGTAGTGAAAATGAATACTCTTCCAAAACTGTTATACCTCTTCCAAACTCTGCCGATTTCTATCCCGAATTCATGGTTCCAATCCATTCAGCGCCTGATTCAACAGTTTATCTGGTTCCGTAAAAGACCCAGAATTGGTTAATCTACTCTTTCTAGATCTACTAGTTCTGGTGGTATTCAACTTCCAAATATCAAAAATTATTATTATGCTATTTTATTGAATAGAGTGCTTGATTGGACCAAGAATAGAGATATAAAGCAATGGGTGATACCAGGGCCGGACTGGGACTAAAAATAGGCCCTGGTATTTTTGAAGAACAAAGGCCCACCTTGGTGACTCCTCCCCTTACTATTCCTGACCCTCCTACTTCTTAGTCTATGCTCTTACAAATATAATTAATAATATAACAACATACAAGCGTACATCATACACACAACCAGTGGTTGAAGTGGAAATTTTGAAGTAGGGTATGGAAAAGTGAAGGTTGTAACCAAGCGCGCGCCAAAGGCGCGTGCTATGGGAAAGGGGGCGTGGTCACTCAAAAGGAAGCGTGTCCTTCAGTGTAGTTTACTACACCATATACCCCTTACACACATTATGCACCACAATAGTAGGACCCCTTAACTATCTAGTACTGGTTCCTCTTTCACATTATACCACACAGTATGAGCCAAAATTCACATTATAGCACACGGAATGAGCCGAAATTCACATTATACCACACAGTATGAGCCAAAATTCACATTATATCACACAGAATGAGCCGAAATAATACTGGTACTCCAGGTGTAAGCACACCATTGTTCTGGTCCATATTTCTAACAGAGTGTCTTTGAGTAGCTACTACATGTGGCTGAAAGTCACTTGCCCCCTTTAGGAGTTACCCTGTGGTGGCATATAATCATTTGAACAGTTAATCAGTCCTTTGAAACATAGGGGAATTGTGTGTGCCCCTGGTCCATTGACCTGCAGTGTTCAGTGGTTATAATGCATCTCTAAATAGGGATTATTCCCTATGGAGTTTGGAAGGTTTGCACAAAAGTGTAGGGGATGGACCATGTGCCAGTACCCTCAACCTACTGCTACACATGGTCATATATAGTATATACATAAGCATGATATATAGATACATGTTATGATGAAAATATTGGGTGTGGTATGGTATACCGGCGGGCGGGTTCCCAGCGACCAGCATACCGGTGCCAGAAACCCGACCACCAGCATACCTACAGCGTGGCAAGAGCAAATGATCCCCTTGCGGGCACGGTGGCGCGCCACGCTATTTATTCTCCCTCCAGGGGGATCGTGGACCCCCACGAGGGAAAAAAACTGTCGGTATGCCGGCTGTCGGGATTCCGGCGCCGGTATACTGTGCGCCGGGATCCCGACAGTCAGCAACCTGAAGACCACACGAAAACATATGCACACATAAATAATTTTGTTCAATCTTAACAGTTTGCAATAACTAACTATAAACAAAGTAGCAGGTTACCTATCACAATTCAAAAAGACCCCTTAGTCCAATAGAATGAATAGAACTCTAAATACCCGGGCAACGCCAGGTAAGGAATGTTTGTTTGTTTGGTAGTTTGTACGAGATAAACTCAGGAACTGCTGAATGCATTGTTTTAAACATTGATATGTTCATTAGACTGACCATTAACATATAGGCTATGTATCTTCACGCTAATTCTGTTAGGGGTTGAGTAGTGAACTTAAACTTAAAGATGGGCATAATGAAAATAGTTTTATTGCGTTAAAATTTCCACGCGGGTGAAGTCGTGGACAAAAAGCTAGTAATTTAATAAATTGAAAAATCAATACTTAATAAACGGATTGTCAGACAGTCAAGCTATTTAGCAGAAGTAGTTGATTTAACATCATCTCTTAACTAAAATAAAATCGTACATATCTGATATAGGTGGTGGATATTTGTGCTGAACATGTCCAGGTTAGAAATTTGATTTCATTTTTAAAAAAAATGTTTTGCCCATATAAATTTGTATCTATCTACAATTAGCTTTTTCCTCTACATAAAAAGAAATATATATTTTTTAAATAAAATAATTTTGTACAATTTGGTTGAGAAAAACATTTCTATTGGGTTGATGTTATATCCTTGTCTTCCACCTTCAGCAAGGGTCGGTGGTATTTCCCAGCAAGTTACACAGGAATATAAAGCTGGTGGTATAGATGGCAATAATTGGTTATATAGTGTAGCTTTGCAGTAGCTGGTTACGTAGTTGGTGATGTAGATGGTATTGTTGGTTATATAGATGTTAGTAGTTGTTCTATAGATGGCAGTAACCAGACACATAGATGGCAGAGTTGGTTACATTGATGTTATAATTATATAGATGGCAGAGGTGGTAATAGATGACACTGAATACAGGGCTTCTTTTGTTAATACTGACTGGATGAATGATATTTCCTTTTGTATCTCCTGATGACTGGGTATGTAGGTGTGGCAAGATGGGCTCTTCGTTCACGTCTCCATATATAATGTTCATCTCTCATAACCTAGTAAAGAAAAAACTGTTATACAATGTATGAGGGTCACATACTGCTCACAGTCTGCTGGTTGGACTTCCACACTCTAGAATAAACATCTTGCGTGACCCAGAATCTGTTGATGGTGCTCAGATACACTATCTGAGGGAATGATTCCAAAATAGTAGAGCAGGTCTGATATTGTGGTGTCACCCCCTAGGATTGTGTCAGATGGTGCAACCTGCACCCTTTTAACCCCCCCCCCCCTCCCCCCTCCAGATGGTCAGCATCCCGACAGTAAGCACTGGGGTTAGGTTTAGGGTTAGGCATTAGGAGAAAGGTTAGGCTGCGGGTAAGGGTTGGTTAGAGCTAGGCTGCATGAGGGAAGGGTTAGGGGTAGGCATAGGCTTAGAATATGTATAGGGACCCATCAGCATTCTGACCGTTGGGATTCTGACCATCTGGATCCTGACAGGCGGCATAGGCAGGGTTATCCTCTAATCGATACAGTCACAATTATATTGCGAAGGCATGGTGGGGCGGGGCAACACACATGCTGGGCAGCCTTGTCCTGTGCTGGGCAGCCCCCAGCTTGTGTGTTAATGGACGCAGATTTTGCTGTGGAAGCAAGATCTGCGTCCATGTGAATATCCCCCATTGTCATTATAGAATGACTGGAAAGATGAAAAACAATAGTTTCAATGATGTAACAAAGGCAGAGACTCTATATACACAACATTGCTGATCACACATCAGTAATAAGTAATAAGTTTTGTGCACTACACAACACCCATTACACTTTCCAAGTGCTCTACAATGGTATTATGACCTGCAGGTGTTTCAGATACATTACACAGTACATTATTTAGAGAGGTGTTATTTGTTGTTCCCAGTGGGATCCATGACATTCTCCTACTTCTACTTATTCTACTGCTTTACTCACCTCTTCCAGTTCCTCAGGAGTAACAAAAGTCCTCCACTGCATCCGTGCCCAAAAGATGTTCTTTCTCTTCTCAAAATCCTTTAGATTGATTAGGACAGCAATATCGGCATACATCTTGTAATAGAAGAAATTCTCCTCTTCCATCTGATTTGCGAGGAATCTGCAGAAACAGAATACCACGAGGAGTAAGTCTATGCAACATAGGTGGTCATTCCGAGTTGATCGCTCGCTAGCAGTTTTTAGCATCCGTGCAATCGCTATGCCGCTTCCCACTGGGAGTGTTTTTTAGCTTAGCAGAAGTGCGAACGAAAGGATCGCTGAGCGGCTACAAAGTTTTTTTGTGCAGTTTCAGAGTAGCTCCAAACCTACTCAGTACTTGCGATCACTTCAGACTGTTCAGTTCATGTTTTGATGTCACAAACATGCCCTGCGTTCGCCCAGCCATGCCTGTGTTTTTCCTGGCGTGCCTGTTTTTTTTCCGGACACTCCCAGAAAATGATCAGTTGACACCCAAAAACACCCACTTCATGTCAATCACTCTGCGGCAGCCAGTGCGACTGAAAAACATTTCTAGACCCTGTGTGAAACTACATTTTTCGTTGTAATAGTACACCGCGTGTGCGCATTGCGCCTCATGCGCAGAAGTGCCTTTTTTTTGCCTCATCGCTGTCACGTCTAGCAAAGTTTGAGGATCCGGCAGCTGAGATTTGCCAGAGGAGGTAGCAGGCTGTGGATGAACAAGATGAGGGGGTTGGATATAGTTCCTTCGCATAGGACACGGAGCAATGAAGAACGTAGGCAGGGTTTGAGAGTCAATAGGAAGTATTTATTATGTACAGGGCAGAGGTAGAGAACTGAGGCTGGAGCACGATGGTTAAGGAACGTAATTGCGAATAAAGAACTGCAGGTTGTTGATTGAAAGACGAGGTTGTGATTAATGAACTGCGGAACTGTGGATAGTGGTTAAAGACGTAGCTGGAGGCGAAGAACTGTGGACTGTGCTTTGAAAGATGAGACTGTAGATTACGAACTGTGGAACTGTGGATGGTGGTTGAAGACGTGGCTGGAGACGAGGACTGTGGACTGTGGTTTGAAAAACGAAAGCTGAAGATAATAATCTGCAGGCTGTGGTCGGTGGTACAAAGGCGTGGCTGGTGAAGGAGATCTGTGGAGTGTGGCTTGAAAGACAAGGCAGAAGACCCGAGGCCGACTGTGCTCAAAGAGTCTTACTGGACCGGGTTTTCCAGGAGCGCGTCCACAGGCAGTAGCAGGCTACAAACAGCAGGGCTGCAGCAGCAACAGAGAACCGACCAAGCAGGATCAGGAGGAACCAGAATACAGCAGGAATCCTGGGAACACACGCTAAAGCACCTACAACAGGCTTGTAACTTGAAGCACTGGTAAGACTCCAGACGCTGACAGTACCACCTCCCTTTGCGGGTGGACTCCGGACACCTATGTGGTTTAGTTGGAAATTTGGCATGAAATGTCCAAAGAAGTCTTGGAGCATGGACATCCTCTGCATCTACCCAAGATCTCTCCTCTGGCCAGTACCCCTTCCAATCAACAAGGTACTGGATGCGACCATAACGTCTGCGAGAATCGAGGATCTTGTGAATCTAAAATTCATCTTCATGTGCTGATTGGATCTTGGGTGATTTAGGCAGAGCGGCTCTGAACCGATTAAGTACCAATGGTTTTAAGAGAGAAATATGAAATGCATTAGGTATTCTTAACTGCGGAGGTAATTTCACTTTGTAAGCCACAGGATTCAACACTTTTTTGATTGGGTAAGGCCCAATAAATCTGGGAACAAACTTTCTTGTAGGAACCTTTAATCTTAGGTTACGTGTGGAAACACAAACCCGATCTCCTACCTTAAGGCTTGGTACACCTTTTCATTTCAGATCTGCATAGGTCTTATATCTCTTGGATGTCTTGAGCAAAGTCTTGTGAATTTGTTTCCAGGCTTCAGTAAATTGTCGAAGTGTTGACTCTGCGGCAGGAACCTCGAGCGTAGGCAGAAGTTGGAAGTCAGGAACTCTTGGATGGTAACCATAATTAATGGAGAATGGAGAAGATTTTGTGGCAGATAAAGATTGTTATGGGCAAATTCTGAGAACAGGAGGCAGTCCAGCGAGTCGTCCTGTGAGGAGGTGTTATGCACACCAGTGCCTGCAGGAAAGTACTGGTGTCAGAACTGTTATGCACTCCAGTGTCTGCAGGAATGTACTGGTGTTTGAACTGTTATGCAAAACAAATGGACTCACAGACAAACTGGGGAATATGACATAACGTACACAGAAGGTGATAGGGTAACAAAATACACACAAAGTGAACAGAGAAGCCCAGAGGCTAAGGAACTGGGTATCTCCCTTGTATTAGAACTGCTTAGATGGAAAAAGCAAGATGTTGTGTTTTAATACGTAGAGAACCCGAAATGCTGTTGCTAAGGGCAACAGCAAAACCCTAAAGGGTTACCAACGGGTGTGGCAGTAAACTCCTTGGTCAGAGATGGAATGATAGACACAAGGAGAGTCTCCACAATCCTAATTCTCACTTGCAGTGCACAGGTTTTAGCTTACTGCCACTAAACTGACCCCTGACACCTAGCACAGTGAGACAGGATTAGACAGGCAAGTCTTAGAATACAGCCGCAAACTTGCTAAGTTCACAGAGTAGTAACAGAACCCCAGCAAGCTAAACGACTGACTCCAGTCTTACTGCTAGGTCTGGATTGGCAGAGTGTAATACCAAATCCCCAGGCCTATTTGCAGTAAGCAACAAACAAATACAAAGCTACACAGTACTGGCTAACTTTCATGAACTGACTAACCAACAAAGATTCAGCAGCATCTGCTTACCCTGAAAAGAGGCCTTATAAAGCAGGTGCTGTCCACGCCCCACTCAGACCTCACAGACTGTGAGCACAAAAACCAGCACCGGATCCCCTGCCGTGCACAGAGCCTATAACCACTGCACAGCAAAAGACCCGAACCGGAGTATCAGCTGCGCTCAGGTTACTCCACTAGCACTTGTCTCCCGGTTGCCATGACGACGTGGCAGCACAGGGCAGGAGACCCTAACAGTACCCCCCCTCTGACGAGGGGTCAAAGAACCCCTACCACCGGGTTTATCGGGGAACTGCGAGAAGAAAGAGCGTATCAGTCTGGGGGCATGAAGATCACAACTGCGCACCCACGACCGCTCCTCCGGGCCATACCCCTTCCAGTGCACCAAAAATGACAGCCGACCCTGAACCACCTTGGAGTCAAGAATCCTTTCAACAACAAACTCCCTCTGGCCACGTATCAGAAGAGGGGAAGGTCTTCCACTGGAAGAAGGATTACTAATCGCCCGTTTTAAAAGGGAACAATGAAATGTTTTATTGATACCCAAAGAACGGGGCAGATCTAACTGAAATGCCACCGGATTGATAACCCTGGTGATCTTATAAGGGCCGATGAACCGGGGGCCTAACTTATGAGATGGCTGTCTCAACTTCAAATTCTTGGTAGACAACCAGACGAAGTCTCCTAATTTGAAGCTGCAGGGTCTTTTCCGCTTATCAAAAACCCTTTTGGTCACTAATGACACAGACACAAGGGCTTTCTTCACTTTCCGCCAAATACCTCTAAGGACCGAAACCACAGAGGAACCACCAGGCGTGGAGTCCAGGGGGTCAAAAGAATTGGCCTTAGGATGATGCCCATACACACAAAGGAAGGGAGAGATCCCTGTAGCAGAGTGAGCCGCGTTGTTATAGGCAAACTCCGCCATGGACAGATGAGCAACCCAGTCAGTCTGACACTTGGAGACATAACACCTGAGGAACTGCTCCAAGGACTGGTTCACCCTTTCAGTCTGCCCATTAGACTGCGGATGGTAGCCTGACGACAAGCTGACAGAAATCTGGAGATCGGAACAAAATGCCCTCCAGAATTTGGCCACAAACTGGGATCCGCGGTCAGAGACCACATCAAGTGGCAACCCGTGGAGACGCACAACATGCAGCATAAATAATTCAGACAGGCGTCTGGCTGATGGCAGCCCAACCAGTGGAACGAAGTGCGCCATCTTCGAAAACCTGTCAACGACAACCCAGATGGCTGTCATCCCCGAGGATTTGGGCAAGTCCACCACAAAATCCATTGAAATGTGGGTCCATGGCTTAGATGGGATAGAGAGTGGATGTAATGGGCCAACAGGAACCCCTCTAGGAGTCTTATTTCGGGCACAGATGTCACATGCCCGAACCCACTGATCCACATCCTTAGCCACCGAGGGCCACCACACCGCCCTAGATAGCAACTCCCGAGTTCTGGCAATACCCGGGTGACCTGCCGACTTCTTGGCATGGAATTCCAGGAACACTCGCTGTCTTAACCTAGGAGGCACAAACAAAAGACCTACCGGAAGGTCTGGAGGAGCCTGCTCCTGTGCTCTAAGGACTAATGATAAGAGGTCCTGGGTAATGCCCACTTTAATACATGATGGGGAAACAATGGGCAACGGCTCCTCGGTGGTCTCCTGGATTGGAGCAAAACTCCGCGAGAGCGCATCAGCCTTGATGTTTTTTGACCCAGGGCGATATGTTATCAAAAAATTAAAGCGAGCAAAAAACAAAGCCCATCGTGCCTGCCTGGCATTGAGACGCTTCGCTGACTCTAAATATGCCAGATTCTTATGGTCAGTGAGAATTGAGACCACAAACTTAGCCCCCTCAAGCCAGTGTCTCCACTCCTTGAGTGCATCCTTAATAGCCAACAATTCCCGGTTACCCACGTCATAATTCATCTCGGCAGGCGAAAATTTACGGGAAAAGTAAGCACAGGGATGAAGGCGATTATCAGACACTCCCATCTGAGAAAGCACTGCCCCAATACCCATCTCAGAGGCATCCACCTCCACCACAAAAGGACGCTCTGGATCTGGGTGTCGCAGCACCTTGGCCGAAACAAATGCCCTTTTGAGACGGGCAAAAGCCGCTTTAGCCTCACAAGACCAGTGAGCAACATCCGCCCCTTTCTTAGTGAGTGCCACCAAGGGCGTCACTATAGACGAAAATCCAGCGATAAATCGTCTATAAAAATTCGCAAAGCCCAGGAAACGCTGAAGCGCCTTCAAACTAGTGGGCTGCACCCAATCCAGGACTGCCTGTACCTTGGAACCCTCCATTTGGAAACCTTCTGGGGAGATAATATATCCTAGAAATGCGATTTGCTGAACTTCAAATTCGCACTTCTCCAGCTTCGCCCCAAGCCGGTGGTCTCTGAGTTTCTGGAGGACTAAGCGTACATGCTTCCGATGTTCCTCCAGGGAATGGGAGAAGATTAGGATGTCATCTAAGTATACAACTAAGAATCTATCCAAATATTCCCTGAGCACATCATTCATGAAATCCTGGAAGACTGCCGGGGCATTACAGAGCCCAAAAGGCATCACCAAATATTCATAATGCCCTGAGTGGGTATTAAAGGCAGTCTTCCATTCATCCCCCTCTCTTATTCGGATTAGATTGTACGCACCGCGTAGGTCAATCTTAGAAAAAATGGTGGCAGTACGAAGCTGGTCAAACAAGACCGAAATGAGAGGCAGTGGGTATGAGTTTTTAATCGTGATACGGTTCAATTCCCTGAAGTCGATGCAGGGTCGCAACGAACCGTCCTTTTTACCCACGAAGAAGAACCCCGACCCAACTGGAGACTGTGAAGGTCTGATAAATCCCTTAGCCAAGTTCTCCTGAATGTACTCTGCCATAGCCTGAGTCTCAGGACGTGACAGGGAGTACAACCTGCTCTTGGGAAGCTTAGCATTTGGCAACAAATCAATGGCACAGTCATAGGGGCGATGGGGAGGTAGTACCTCTGCAACTTTTTTGGAGAACACGTCCGCAAAATCTGCATAACACCCTGGCAATCCTGGCAAACTTAGCTGCGAGAGCCTGACTGGAAGGCTCAAGCAACTCCTGAAACAATCAGTACCCCAACTAAGAATCTCCCCAGAGACCCAGTCAAATTGAGGATTGTGGGCCCTTAACCAGGGTAACCCCAACACCAATGGGGCAAAAGTACAGACAGTCACATAAAAGGACAATTTTTCAGAGTGTGTGGCTCCAATAAACAAAGAAATCTGGCTAGTGCAAGAGGTAATTTTACCTTGGGATAATGGTTCCCCGTTTAACCCACAAATCTCAATTTCCGATGCCAAGGGTACTAAGGGAACAGAGTGTTTCAGGGCGAATTGGCGGTCCATAAAAACCCCGTCAGCCCCACTGTCCACAAAGGCCTCAGTCTTGACAGTTTGACCGAGGATCTTCAAGGTCACCGGAATGATAAAAGTCTTCTTGGGAAATTCTGACTTCTGGCCTGACAGGATATTTCCCATCACCCTCAGGCCCTGAAGTTTTCCGGCTTTTCTGGGCATGATACTACCACATGACCTTTATTCCCACAGTACAAACACAACCCCTGCTGTCTCCTCCGCGTCTTCTCACGCGAGGAGAGGCGGGTAGCCCCAATCTGCATAGGCTCCTCAGAAAATTCCTCAGAGTCTGAGGTTCCCTTGGGAAGGAAGGAAATCTCAGTCTCCCTTTCAAGCCTACGCTCTCTCAGCCGTCTATCCACCCGGATGGATAACTGCATGAGCTGATCCAAGCTATCAGGCAAGGGATATTGTACCAGTTGGTCCTTTATCTGGTTAGAAAGACCTCTTCGGTACTGGTGTCTCAGGGCTGGGTCATTCCACTGGGTATCATGGGCCAACCTCCGAAACTCCGTACAGTAAACCTCAACTGGCCTTCGCCCTTGCTTAAGGATCGAAATCTGAGCCTCGGCTGAGGCCGTCTTGTCAGGGTCATCATACAACATGCCCAGTGCCGTAAATAAAGCATCAACACTTTTAAGCGACGGACAGTCAGGCTGCAACCCATATGCCCAGACCTGTGGGTCTCCTTGTAGCAAGGAAATCACTATGCCCACCCGCTGAATCTCCGACCCAGAAGACTGAGGCCTAAGCCGGAAGTATAGCTTGCAGCTCTCCTTGAAACAAAAGAACTGCGAGCGATCTCCAGAAAAACGATCCGGGAGATTTACTTTCGGCTCCTTAACCCCTGCAGGTGCTGCTGCTGCGGGAGCTCCACCAGCAGCCTGGGAGGTGTGCATTTTAATGGACAAATCATTAAATTGTCGAGTCAGGACCTGCACCTGATCGACCACCTGTTGCAACGTATTTTGAGGGGTATGCTCCATATTCCCACAAAATTTCAACAGGAGTATTAGGCTGCTGAATATGTTATGCACACCAGTGCCTGCAGGAAAGTACTGGTGTCAGAACTGTTATGCACTCCAGTGTCTGCAGGAATGTACTGGTGTTTGAACTGTTATGCAAAACAAATGGACTCACAGACAAACTGGGGAATATGACATAACGTACACAGAAGGTGATAGGGTAACAAAATACACACAAAGTGAACAGAGAAGCCCAGAGGCTAAGGAACTGGGTATCTCCCTTGTATTAGAACTGCTTAGATGGAAAAAGCAAGATGTTGTGTTTTAATACGTAGAGAACCCGAAATGCTGTTGCTAAGGGCAACAGCAAAACCCTAAAGGGTTACCAACGGGTGTGGCAGTAAACTCCTTGGTCAGAGATGGAATGATAGACACAAGGAGAGTCTCCACAATCCTAATTCTCACTTGCAGTGCACAGGTTTTAGCTTACTGCCACTAAACTGACCCCTGACACCTAGCACAGTGAGACAGGATTAAACAGGCAAGTCTTAGAATACAGCCGCAAACTTGCTAAGTTCACAGAGTAGTAACAGAACCCCAGCAAGCTAAACGACTGACTCCAGTCTTACTGCTAGGTCTGGATTGGCAGAGTGTAATACCAAATCCCCAGGCCTATTTGCAGTAAGCAACAAACAAATACAAAGCTACACGGTACTGGCTAACTTTCATGAACTGACTAACCAACAAAGATTCAGCAGCATCTGCTTACCCTGAAAAGAGGCCTTATAAAGCAGGTGCTGTCCACGCCCCACTCAGACCTCACAGACTGTGAGCACAAAAACCAGCACCGGATCCCCTGCCGTGCACAGAGCCTATAACCACTGCACAGCAAAAGACCCGAACCGGAGTATCAGCTGCGCTCAGGTTACTCCACTAGCACTTGTCTCCCGGTTGCCATGACGACGTGGCAGCACAGGGCAGGAGACCCTAACAGGAGGACATAAATAAACACAGAAAAGTCTCCAGATCCTGGTTCACTCTCTCTGTTTGACCATCCGTTTTGGGGATGATATCCTGAGAAGTTTAATTTCACACCAAGATCAGAACATAGGGATCTCCAAAACTTGGCCACAAATTGAGGACCTCTTTCAGACACGATTTCCTGTGGTAGACCATGGAGTCGAAAGATCTCTGCTATAAACAATTTTGCCAACTGGGATACAGATGGAAGATTAGCCAGAGGAACAAAGTGTACCATTTTAGAGAATCGGTCAACTATGACCCATACGGTGTTCCGCCCACCAGACGTAGGTAAATCTGTAATAAAGTCCATAGAAATATGCGTCCATGGTCTTAGTGGTACCGTCAAAGGATGGAGTTACCCGGCTGGTGGACCTTTGGGACTTTTATGCTGGGCTCATTTTGGATAGGCAGCTACGAATTCCTGAACATCAGTCCTGAGATGAGGCCACCAGTAGGAGCGCTGAATGAATTTAAGTGTTTTATGACTGCCTGCATGGCCCATGAGGGGAGAGGAGTGAGCCCATGTAAGAAGTTTTTTGCGAAGATTTGGTGCAACTAAGATCTTCCCTGGAGGAGGAAGTGGAGAGGTATTAGTTGCAGAAAAAGAGGTGGATTCCAGGATAAATTAATCTTTTGAACGGTCAGAGGGTTCTTCTGAACTTAGGGAGCGAGATAATACATCTGCCTTTTTGTTGAGGGAACCTGGTCGGTAACTGAGTTTAAAATTAAAACGGGTAAAGAAGAGTGCCCATCTTGCTTGGCGTGGGTTCAGACATCGGGCTGACTGTAGATACAGGAGGTTCTTGTGATCCGTGGTCACCGAAATTGGATGATGAGCTCCCTCCAACAAATACCTCCACTCCTCAAAGGCTAACTTAATTGCCAGTAATTCCTGGTCCCCAATAGCGTAATTCTGTTCAGTGGGGGAGAATCTTCGCGAGAAGAATGCACAAGGATGGACCTTCATGTCCTCGAAGAGCTGGGATAATACTGCTCCTACTCCTACAGTAGAGGCATCAACCTCCACCAAGAACAGACGGCTGAGATCGGGTTGTTGAAGAACTGGAGCAGTCATGAAGGCCTCCTTTAAAGATGAAAAAGCTTTCAAAGCCTCCGGAGACCACTTGGCAGGATCGGCTCCCTTCCTAGTTAATGCGGTTATAGGAGCTATGACAGAAGAATAATTTTTAATGAATCTTCGGTAGAAGTTAGTGAACCCCAGGAAATGTTGAATTCCTTTAAGGGTAGCTGGAAGCGCCCAATCCTGAATCGCCTGGACTTTAGCGGGGTCCATCTGTAAACTCTGCCCTGAAAGAATTTAACCGAGGAATGGAATCGTGGGTACTTCAAAGGTGCACTTCTCTAACTTACAGAATAACTGATTCCTACATAAAGGAGTTAGCACTTCTTTGACTTGTTCGCAATGGGTCTTCAGATCCCTAGAAAAAATGAGCATGTCATCCAGATACACTACCAAGCAGTCATATAGATGATCTCTGAAGATTTTGTTAACAAACTCTTGTAAGACGGCTGGGGCATTACATAGGCCAAAAGGCATTACCAGGTATTTGTAATGGCCGTCATGGGCATTAAATGCCATCTTCCATTCGTCCCCTGGGCGAATACGTATAAGATTGTAGGCCCCCCGTAAGTCCAGCTTAGTAAATACAGTAGCTCCTTTAACACGGTCGAACAGTTCTGGGATCAGAGGTAACGGATATCTGTTCTTAACTGTTATGTCATTGAGACCTCTATAGTCAATACAGGGCCGCAACCCCTCATCCTTCTTTTTGACGAAGAAAAACCCCGCTCTCCCGGATATACTTCAACATGGCCTGTGTCTCGGGATGTGAGAGAGGGTAAATTCGACCTCGGGGAGGAGTCTTACCGGGTACTAGCTCAATTGGACAATCCCAAGTACGATGCGGAGGCAAGGTGTCCGCCCCATGCTTACTGAAAACATCTTGAAAAGCTTGGTACTCCACAGGAAGGCTGGAAGAACTGAGAGGTCAACTGAAGGTAAACCGTTCTGAAAGCAGTCTTGTCCCCAAGAGAGAACATCCATAGTTTGCCAATCTATGTGGGGATTGTGTCTGATTAACCATGGAAACCCTAGGATTAGTTCATGAGAGGCTTTAGGAATTACAAGGAAAGAGATTTTTTCTGAATGGAGAACTCCGACCTTCATCTTGAGAGGAATAGTACGAAAGGATATAATACCCTCAGGGATATAACTTCCGTCCACCGCGGTAACAGAAATAATACGATTTTACTCACCGGTAAATCTATTTCTCGTAGTCTGTAGTGGATGCTGGGGACTCCATAAGGACCATGGGGAATAGACGGGCTCCGCAGGAGGCTGGGCACTCAAAGAAAGAATTATGACTACTGGTGTGCACTGGCTCCTCCCTCTATGCCCCTCCTCCAGACCTCAGTTAAGGAAACTGTGCCCGGAAGAGCTGACAGTACAAGAAAAGGATTTTGGAATCCAGGGTAAGACTCATACCAGCCACACCAATCACACCGTATAACTTGTGATAACATACCCAGTTAACAGTATGAACAACAACAGAGCATCAGCCAACCTGATGCCAACATAACATAACCCTTTATTAAGCAATAACCATATACAAGTATTGCAGAAGAAGTCCGCACTTGGGACGGGTGCCCAGCATCCACTACGGACTACGAGAAATAGATTTACCGGTGAGTAAAATCTTATTTTCTCTAACGTCCTAGTGGATGCTGGGGACTCCGTAAGGACCATGGGGATTATACCAAAGCTCCCAAACGGGCGAGAGAGTGCGGATGACTCTGCAGCACCGAATGAGCAAACACAAGGTCCTCCTCAGGTAGGGTATCAAACTTGTAGAATTTTGCAAAAATGTTTGTACCCGACCAAGTTGCTGCTCGGCAAAGCTGTAATGCCGAGACCCCTTGGGCAGCCGCCCAAGAAAAACCCACCTTCCTTGCGGAATGGGCTTTTACTGATTTTGGATGCGGCAATCCAGCCGCAGAATGAGCCTGCTGAATCGTGTTACAGATCCAGCGAGCAATAGTTTGCTTTGAAACAGGAGCACCCAGCTTGTTGGATGCATACAGAATAAACAGCGAGTCATGTCCCTGACTCCAGCCGTTCTGGCTACATAAACCTTCAAAGCCCTGACTACATCTAGTAACTTGGAATCCCCCAAGTCACGAGTAGCCGCAGGCACCACAATAGATTGGTTCAAATGAAAAGATAACACCACCTTTGGCAGAAATTGTGGACGAGTCTGCAATTCTGCCCTGTCCATATGGAAAACCAGATAGGGGCTTTTACATGACAAAGCCGCCATTTCTGACACACGCCTAGCCGAAGCTAAGGCCAATAGCAAGACCACTTTCCACGTGAGATATTTTAACTCCACGGTCTTAAGTGGCTCAAGCCAGTGAGATTTCAGGAAACTCAACACCACGTTAAGATCCCAAGGTGCCACTGGTGGCACAAAAGGGGGGCTGAATATGCAGCACTCCGTTTACAAAGGTCTGAACTTCAGGAAGAGAAGCCAGTTCCCTTTGAAAGAAAATGGATAGGGCCGAAACCTGGACCTTGATGGACCCTAATTTTAAGCCCATAGTCACTCCCGACTGTAGGATGTGAAGGAAACGGCCCAGCTGGAATTCCTCGGTAGGGGCCTTCCTGGCCTCACACCCAGCAACATATTTTCGCCATATACGATGATAATGTTTTGCTGTCACGTCTTTCCTAGCCTTTATCAGCGTAGGCATAACTACATCCGGAATGCCTTTCTCCGCTAGGATCCGGCGTTCAACTACCATGCCGTCAAACGCAGCCGCGGTAAGTCTTGGAACAGACAGGGCCCCTGTTGCAACAGATCCTGTCTGAGAGGCAGAGGCCATGGGTCCTCTGTGAGCATTTCTTGCATTTCCGGATACCAAGTCCTTCTTGGCCAATCTGGAACAATGAGTATTGTTCCCACTCCTCTTTTTCTTACGATTCTCAGCACCCTGGGTATGAGCGGAAGAGGAGGAAACACATAAACCGGCTGGAACACCCACAGTGTCACTAGAGCGTCCACAGTTATCGCCTGAGGGTCTCTTGACCTGGCGCAATATTTGTAGCTTTTTGTTTAGGCGGGATGCCATCATGTCCGCCTGTGGCAGTTCCCATCAATTTGTAATCTGTGTGAAGACTTCTTGATGAAGTCCCCACTCTCCCGGGTGGAGGTCGTGCCTGCTGAGGAAGTCTGCTTCCCAGTTGTCCACTCCCGGAATGAACACTGCTGACAGTGCTCTCATGTGATTTTTCGCCCAGCGAAGAATTTGGGTGGCTTCCGCCATCACTACCCTGCTCCCTGTGCCGCCTTTGCGGTTTACATGAGCCACTGCGGTGATGTTGTCTGATTGAATCAGCACCGATTTGTCGCAAAGCAGGGTCTCCGCTTGAATTAGGGCGTTGTCTATGACCCTTAGTTCTAGGATATTGATGAGAAGGCAAGTCTCCTGACTTGACCACAGACCCTGGAAATTTCTTCCCTGTATGACTGCCCCCCACCCTTGGAGTCCGTGGTCACCAGGAACCAGTCCTGAATGCCGAATCTTCGGCCCTCGAGAAGGTGAGCACTGTGCAGCCACCACAGAAGAGACGCCCTGGCTGGGGGATAGGGTGATCAGCCGATGCATCTGTAGATGTGATCCGGACCACTTGTCCAACAGATCCCATTGAAAGGTTCTCGCATGGAACCTGCCGAAGGGAATGGCCTCATAAGATGCCACCATCTTTTCCCAGGACTCGCGTGCAGTGATGCACCGACACCCGTTTTGGTTTGAGAGGTCTCTGACCAGTGTCATGAGTTCCTGAGCCTTCTCCGTCGGGAGAAAAACCTCCTTCTGGTCTGTGTCCAGAATCATGCCCCGAAAGGGCAGACGCGTCGTAGGAATCAGCTGCGACTTTGGAATATTCCGAATCCAGCCGTTCTGTTGTAACACTTCCCGAGAGCGTGCTACGCTGATCAGCAACTGCTCTCTGGACCTCGCCTTTATGAGGAGATTGTCCAAGTATGGGATAATTGTGACTCCCTGCTTTTGCAGGAGCACCATCATTTCTGCCATTACCTTGGTAAATATTCTCGGTGCCATGGAGAGACCATACGGCAACGTCTGGAATTGGTAAGGACAATCCTGTACCACAAATCTGAGGTACTCCTGATGAGGTGGATAAATGGGGACATGCAGGTAAGCATCCTTTATGTCCAGAGACACCATAAAATCCCCCTCTTCCAGGCTTGCAATGACCGCTCTGAGCGATTCCATCTTGAACTTGAACCTTTTCAGGTAAATGTTCAGGGATTTTAAATTCAAAATGGGTCTGACCGAACCGTCCGGTTTCGGTACCACAAACATTGTGAAATAGTAACCCTTTCCCTGTTGAAGGAGGGTAACCTGCACCACCACCTGCTGGAGATATAATTTATGAATTGCCTGTAACACTAATTCCCTCTCTAAGGGGTAAGCTGGCAGGGCCGTCAGTGAGGGGGCATCTCCTCAAAGTCCAGCTTGCATCCCAGCGACACAGTATCTATTGCCCAGGGATCTAACAGGGAGTGAACCCACTTGTGGCTGAACTTACGCAGGCGTACCACCACCGGGCCTAGCTCCGCCTGGGGAGCCCCAGTGACATGCAGTGGATTTTTGTAGAGGCCGGGGAGGACTTCTATTCCTGGGACCTAGCTGTGTTGTGCAGCTTCTTTCCTCTGCCCCCGCCTCTGGCAAGAAAGGACGCACATCAGACTTTCTTGTTACTTTGTTCGAAAGGCTGCATTTGATAATGTCGTGCTTTCCTAGGCTGTGCAGGAATATACGGCAAAATATCAGAATTACCCGCAATGGGGTATATGCAATAAGCGGCGAATCACTGCAATTTTTCGCCGTTTTTTTAATTCGACACAATCGACCGTCGAATTCCGGCAAGTGGGTCCCGAATTTCACCATATTCAATTAAAAACGGATTCGACAGTCCCGCTGTCGAAAAACGTCCAATTTGACGGATTTTGTCCCGATTTTTAAAAAACGGGGAAAAAAAACGGAAAAAAATTGCGTGGGGTCCCCCCTCCAAAGCATAACCAGCCTCGGGGTCTTCGAGCCGGTCCTGGTTCTAAAAATCCGGGGAGAAAAATGACAGGGGATCCCCCGTATTTTTAAAACCAGCACCGGGCTCTCGCCTGGTGCTGGTGCAAAAAATACGGGGGACAAAAAGAGTAGGGGTCCCCCGTATTTTTTACACCAGCATCGGGCTCCACTAGCTGGACAGATAATGCCACAGCCGGGGGTCACTTTTATACAGCACGCTGCGGCCGTGGCATTAAATATCCAACTAGTCACCCCTGGTCGGGGTACCCTGGGAGAGTGAGGACCACTTCAATCAAGGGGTCCCCCCCCAGCCACCCAAGGGCCAGGGGTGAAGCTCGAGGCTGTCCCCCCCATCCAAGGGCTGCGGATGGGGGGCTGATGGCCTTGAGAAAATTGCAAGAATATTGTTTTTTCCAGAAGAACTACAAGTCCCAGCAAGCCTCTCCCGCAAGCTGGTACTTGGAGAACCACAAGTACCAGCATGCGGGGGGGAAACGGGCCCGCTGGTACCTGTAGTTCTACTGGAAAAAAATACCCAAATAAAAACAGGAGACACACACCGTGAAAGTAAAACTTTATTTCACACCTGCCGACATACACATACTTACCTATGTTGACCCGCCGACTGCCACGCCCCCCTAATCACTGAAGAATCCTGGGTACCTGTGAATAAAATTATACTCACCTGATCCAGTGTCCAGATTATAATCCACGTACTTGGCAAAAAAAAAAAACGAACACCCGGACCAAACGGACTGAAAGGGGTCCCATGTTTACACATTGGACCCCTTTCCCCGAATGCAGAGACCCCCCCGTGACTGCTGTCACAGAAAGGTCTCTTCAGCCAATCAGGAAGCGACACTTCGTGGCACTCTCCTGATTGGCTGTATGTGCGTCTGCTGGCAGACAGCGCATCGCACAGCTCCCTCCATTACTTTCAATGGTGGGAACTTTGCCGTCAGCGGCTGACCGCGGGTGACCTCACCGCTAACCGCAAAGTTCCCACCATTGAATATAATGGAGAGGCTTTGCGATGCGCTGTCTGACAGCTCAGACGCGCATAGCCAATTAGCAGAGTGCCAGGAGGTTGCGCTCGCTGATTGGCAGAAGAAACCTTTCTGTGACAGCAGTCACGGGGGGGGGGTCTCTGCATTCGGGGAAAGAGGTCCCATGTGTACCCCTTGGGACCCCTTTCAGCCCGTTTGGTCTGGGTGTTCGTTTTTTTTTTTTGCCAAGTACGAGGATTATATAATCTGGACACTGGATCAGGTGAGTATAATTTTATTCACAGGTACACAGGATTCTTCAGTGACGAGGGAGGCGTGGCAGTCGGCGGGTCAACATAGGTAAGTATGTGTGTGTCGGCAGGTGTGAAATAAAGTTTTACTTTCACGGTGTGTGTCTCCTGTTTTTATATGGGTATTTCTTTTCCAGTAGAACTACAGGTACCAGCGGGCCTGTTTCCCCCCCGCATGCTGGTACTTGTGGTTCTCCAAGTACCAGCTTGCGGGGGAGGCTTGCTGGGACTTGTAGTACTACTGGAAAAAACAATATTCTTTACATTTTCTCAAGGCTATCAGCCCCCCATCTGCAGCCCTTGGATGGGGGGACAGCCTCGGGCTTCACCACTGGCCCTTGGGTGGCTGGGGGGGGGACCCCTTGATTGAAGGGGTCCCCACTCCCCCAGGGTACGCCGGCCAGGGGTGACTAGTTGGATATTTAATGCCACGGCCGCAGGGCGCTGTATAAAAGTGACCCCCGGCTGTGGCATTATCTGTCCAGATAGTTGAGCCCGATGCTGGTGTAAAAAATACGGGGGACCCCTACTCTTTTTGTCCCCCGTATTTTTTGCACCAGCACCAGGCGCAGAGCCCGGTGCTGGTTTTAAAAATATGGGGGATACCCTGTCCGTTTTCCCCCCGGATTTTTAGAACCAGGACCGACTCGAAGAGCCCGAGGCTGGTTATGCTTAGAAGGGGGGACCCCACGCAATTTTTTTTCGGGTTTTTACCATTCCATGTTAAAAAATAAATAAATTTTTTTAAAATATATAAATAATACTTGTGCCTCCAAAAAAGACAAACCAAGTACCTAATCCCTTCTAATATAAATAGATATGCTATTACCAATAAAAAAAAAACACCAAAAAAAATGTGTTTTAATTTTTTTTTATTAGATTCCGCCACCAAAGTGTGGCGGATTGAAAATGACGAATTTACTGTCTAAGAGCACTGTTGTCGAATTTCCAAACTTCAATTGAATATACTTTTGGCGAATTGCCGCATTTGTACCATTGCAGAAATGTCGAATTTCACAAATGTCGAATTTCAAAAAGTCGAATTTGGAAAGTCCGTTTTTTGGAAGAAAAGTACTAAATTGCATTGTCTAATTATTTTTTTGGGCGAAAAAGTCCAGTTTTTCGACAATTTCGGGAATTCGACCGCATTTGCATATACCCCTATAGCTGTGGAGACCAGGTCCGAGAACCCTTCTCCACACAATCCTGAGCCTTACATATGCCTCTTTAAGTCGGCATCATCTGTCCATTGCATATTCTACAGGACACGCCAAGCAGAAATCGACATAGCTTTGTCTCTAGGACCCAGTATACTCATGTCTCTTTGGGCATGTTTTATATATATATATATATATATATATATATAAACACATAGAATTGAGCGGCACTCTCAGGACTTTAACAAAGAACGGGTCCTCAGCCCATCATAAGTTTGCAACGTTTCGGTAATTTTATTTCAACCGTCGTCAGGCATAATAACATATAAGCAGACAATCTTACCTTTAAATAACATACAGAAAACACGTGAACTGGCCACAGGATGCCCAGAGCCCTGGACTTCCTCTGACGTCTGTCAGAGTTGACCTCATCAATTAACATCAATTAACATCAATAAACACTTAACCCTTCACCGTGAAATAAACGGAGCACTGGAGAGAAAAAAAGCAGACTCCAGTGCTCCGTTTATTTCACGGTGAGGGGTTAAGTGTTTATTGATGTTAATTGATGTTAATTGATGAGGTCAACTCTGACGGACGTCAGAGGAAGTCCAGGGCTCTGGGCATCCTGTGGCCAGTTCACGTGTTTTCTGTATGTTATTTAAAGGTAAGATTGTCTGCTTATATGTTATTATGCCTGACGACGGTTGAAATAAAATTACCGAAACGTTGCAAACTTATGATGGGCTGAGGACCCGTTCTTTGTTAAAGTCCTGAGAGTACCGCTCAATTCTATGTGTTTATACAGTGGATGACGCTGCAAGAGAAGGCACCAGGCATTACATTTACTTTATCAGGAGTGCCGACTACTTGGACATCTATATATATATATATATATATATATAAATAAATATATATATATATATATATATAAATACAATACTCAGAGGGCGCTCAGTAACAATTTGTTCAAATAAAATCCAAAACCAGCTTGACCTAAATTACACAATTTAATTTATTAAAAATAATATCTAAAATATTGTGTAATAATACATCAATATAGTAATTCATACAGTGAATTCATAAAACAATATTTCATAAAACCCAACGCGTTTCGTCCGTTAAGGACTTCATCAGGGGTATGGGTCTTCGCTGGTGTTAGTCAAAAGGAGAAGAGGAGGAAAGAACAAGAGAGCAAAGAAAAAAAGAATCAATACAAATCATCATGATATACAGATATATATTCAAGTAACGTTTTCATTGTTTATAAAAGAAAACCTTTTTTCATTATTTCATTAACTATTACATCACAATTTTTCATAGAGAATGAATATTTAAATTCTTTAGTAGACATTGGAAAAAGAAGATACTCTCCAATAATCAATTCAGGCTTTTTTTTTTTTTTTTTTTTTTTTGTTTGTCCTAATTGCCTTATTTCAAAAGAAAATAACAACTTACTGTGCAAATATAACTGCTCTGAGTGGATTATTTCTTCTTTATAATGCAGTAGTTTATTCTCTGTAATTCTAAGAATAAAATATATATATTGTTTTAAATGGTACTGAAAGGTTGAATATAGAATTACATCTAATTAAAATGGATCACTCACTTGGCTGTCTCTGGAGATAATCTTCATTAGAGATCAACTACTCCTATATTATGGTCAGTCAATGTTCAATACGTCTAAATAAGAAATTCAACAGTATTACGGGCCAAATGCCTCAAGGAATTTAGAATCTTATTGGAATATGTAGCCATACTCACTTTCCAATACAAATTCACCTGCTCACTGATGGTCTAATCTTGACCGGATGAATTAGTCTAAGAAATTAATTGGAGATAATTAAGGGTGTCCAAAGCACTATATAGGCATATTTAAAAACTGAACTTTGTTATAACTTACTTAAAGTTCAGCACAATGATAACGAGTTGGGCTAAAAAGCTCCTTAAAATCCAATAAGGTGCATCTTCTAACTAGAATCAAAAGTGAATTAAATTAAGGACCTAATTAGTGACCAATAATAGCACTTAATATAGAGTCTTAATTATTACTTACAATAAAAATTCTTTAGAGTTCGACAACAAGTAGGTTCTGAGCTCCACAGTGGCCGGTAAGATATAACTTCCAACTAGAACTAAATAAATTATATTATACTAACAGCATAATTTGATATTAACCTATTAAAGAGCATCAGAAGTACTTACATTAAGAGATTCAGGACCTGTGTTGCTGCCTCCTTTCCTGTATGGCAAGTGATTTGGAAGAGATTTCTGAGGCCTATTTATACCCCTAGGGAGTTTACATCACTTCCTCCCTCTGCTGATAGGTTAAATCTGATGAGTCAATTATATGACATTTTACCAATATTAAACTAGTATAAGGCCTGATGCCTATATATATGGGTCAAGTTTATTCTACAGATGTTTGTGTCTGAAAGGCTAATGATAATATGGCATAATTAAATACTACTTCCGCCTTTCACTTCAATTATTTCCACGGTTTGCTGTATAATTACTACCCTCTGTATTAATTCGGATCGGGGCAGCCTCACTTGGCATTTTTTACTGATTACCCCATTTCTTATTTAATTAAGCCCAGAGAGAAAATTGAACGAAGATAAATAAATTCTCCTTATGTAACGCCGTTTTATTTTTTATGTTCCTTAGATGCTCCTGAATTCTAATCTTAAGTTTCCGTTTGGTCTTTCCCACATACGAAAGACCGCATGGGCAATTGATCTTATAGATTACGTACTCTGTATTACAGGTTACTCTATCTTTCAGGGTGTGAAATTTGCCGTTCTCCAACTTAAGTTTAACTGAAGATTTTTGCATATATTTACAGCAAATGCATTGGTTACAAGGAAAACATCCCCACCTGTTCCCCATAAGAACATGATGGTCACTCAAAAATTCTTGTGGCTTATCTTTTTTAAGATTACTAGGTGCTATCAAATTTTTTAAATTCTGTGCTCTCTTATAGACTAATCGAGGTTTATTCGGCAGTGTAGGTCCTAAAATCGGGTCTTTTTGTAGTAGACCCCAATGTTTAGTCATTATCTTCTGTATTTTATTCGCATCTTTACTGTACTGAGTGATAAAAGATTTGCATTGGTTGGAATTATTGGGGATAGTTACAGATTTGCCCTCTATAAGTTCTGTCCTGGATCTCTTGGAGGCCTTTAATCTGACCTCATTCAGGAATCCAGCTTCATACCCCCTTTCTATAAATCTCTCATAGAGAATGGCCGATTGTTCCCAATAGTCAGTCATGTCACTACAGTTTTTCCTCACCCTCACAAATTGGGAATAAGGGACTCCATTTTTCCATACTGGGTGATGACAGCTATTTTGAGGAATATAGCTGTTAGCATCTACAGATTTAAAGAAGGTTTTGGTAGTTATTCCTCCTATAGTACATCCTTTCAGTTCTAGATCTAAATAATCTATAGTAACTGGATCTGTTTTATATGTAAACTTTAGATTAAAGCTATTATTGTTCAGGTGATCTATGAACCTCTCTATACTATTTAAATCACCGTCCCATATAAATATAAGGTCATCGATATATCTTCTATATAATTTAATATTGGTCCTTTCAAAATCACTGTCATACACAAATTTGTTCTCCCACTCGCCCATCAGAATATTCGCATACGATGGGGCAAATTTAGTCCCCATCGCGGTACCCTGTTTTTGTAGAAGATAACTACCATTAAATTCAAAAAAATTATGTTCTAAAATGAATCTAATGCAGTCAATAATGAATGTAACTTCTAACGCTGTATTCTTAGAATCCTTTTCCAATGCATTTTTCACTGCTTCTATTCCCCTATCATGTGGGATGGAGGAATAGAGGGCCTGTACATCCACCGTTAACCACCTATTGGTGTCAGACCACTTGTGATTTTTGACAAGTTTTAAAAGGCTAGTTGAATCTTTAAGGTGGGATTTATTCAACAGGACATATGGCTGTAATTTTAAATCGATAAAATGTGAGAGATTAGAAGTAAGTGAGCTTATTCCTGCAATAATTGGACGGCCTGGAGGGCATTCTCTATTTTTGTGTACCTTAGGAAGTTGATAAAATAATGGCATTTTGGGAAATTTTTTGTAAAGATAATTAAATTCATCTTTACAAATTAAATTATTTCCTCTAGCGGTGTTTAAGAGTACATATAAAGAGTCTTGGAATTCTACAGTCGGATCTTTTTCGAGTTGAATATACGTGGAAGTATCTTCCAGTATGTTATAGGATTCCTTTAGGTATGCAGATTTGTCTTGTAGGACTACTGCCCCCCCTTTATCCGCAGATTTAATAATTATATTAGGGTCTTTAATCAGATTTTTAATGGCATTTTTTTCCTGTGGGTTGATATTATTATTGTATTTACTATCATAAGTTTTCATTTTTCTAAAGTCGTCTCTGACAGACTCATAAAAAATATCAATATGGCTCCCCCGGGACTCTACGGGGTAAAATTTTGAAGGTAGGGAGACAACCGGTTTGTCCTTAGGCTCATATGATAATCTGGGAACAGGATTCTTTAGAAAATGTCTCTGTACAGTCAGGTTTCTAACATACCTATTTAGATCTATAAAAAGATGGAACTTATCAGCTCCCCCATTGGGAGCAAACTTCAGACCTTTAGCTAATACCGATTTTTCGGCTGTAGAAAGTTCTTTCGTTGATAAGTTAATGATTGGAGCGCACGGGACAATCCGGAAGTGACGTTGTGCGTTCCACCGTCGCTATGGGAGGAACGCACGAAGATTCGGCCAATGCGCAGGTCCGGAAGTGCAGACGTGCGCTCCACTGCTACTATGGAGCGCACGGGACAACTCGGAAGTGACGCTGTGCGTTCCACCGCTGTTATGGGTGGAACGCACGGCGTTACATAAGGAGAATTTATTTATCTTCGTTCAATTTTCTCTCTGGGCTTAATTAAATAAGAAATGGGGTAATCAGTAAAAAATGCCAAGTGAGGCTGCCCCGATCCGAATTAATACAGAGGGTAGTAATTATACAGCAAACCGTGGAAATAATTGAAGTGAAAGGCGGAAGTAGTATTTAATTATGCCATATTATCATTAGCCTTTCAGACACAAACATCTGTAGAATAAACTTGACCCATATATATAGGCATCAGGCCTTATACTAGTTTAATATTGGTAAAATGTCATATAATTGACTCATCAGATTTAACCTATCAGCAGAGGGAGGAAGTGATGTAAACTCCCTAGGGGTATAAATAGGCCTCAGAAATCTCTTCCAAATCACTTGCCATACAGGAAAGGAGGCAGCAACACAGGTCCTGAATCTCTTAATGTAAGTACTTCTGATGCTCTTTAATAGGTTAATATCAAATTATGCTGTTAGTATAATATAATTTATTTAGTTCTAGTTGGAAGTTATATCTTACCGGCCACTGTGGAGCTCAGAACCTACTTGTTGTCGAACTCTAAAGAATTTTTATTGTAAGTAATAATTAAGACTCTATATTAAGTGCTATTATTGGTCACTAATTAGGTCCTTAATTTAATTCACTTTTGATTCTAGTTAGAAGATGCACCTTATTGGATTTTAAGGAGCTTTTTAGCCCAACTCGTTATCATTGTGCTGAACTTTAAGTAAGTTATAACAAAGTTCAGTTTTTAAATATGCCTATATAGTGCTTTGGACACCCTTAATTATCTCCAATTAATTTCTTAGACTAATTCATCCGGTCAAGATTAGACCATCAGTGAGCAGGTGAATTTGTATTGGAAAGTGAGTATGGCTACATATTCCAATAAGATTCTAAATTCCTTGAGGCATTTGGCCCGTAATACTGTTGAATTTCTTATTTAGACGTATTGAACATTGACTGACCATAATATAGGAGTAGTTGATCTCTAATGAAGATTATCTCCAGAGACAGCCAAGTGAGTGATCCATTTTAATTAGATGTAATTCTATATTCAACCTTTCAGTACCATTTAAAACAATATATATATTTTATTCTTAGAATTACAGAGAATAAACTACTGCATTATAAAGAAGAAATAATCCACTCAGAGCAGTTATATTTGCACAGTAAGTTGTTATTTTCTTTTGAAATAAGGCAATTAGGACAAACAAAAAAAAAAAAAAAAAAAAAAAAGCCTGAATTGATTATTGGAGAGTATCTTCTTTTTCCAATGTCTACTAAAGAATTTAAATATTCATTCTCTATGAAAAATTGTGATGTAATAGTTAATGAAATAATGAAAAAAGGTTTTCTTTTATAAACAATGAAAACGTTACTTGAATATATATCTGTATATCATGATGATTTGTATTGATTCTTTTTTTCTTTGCTCTCTTGTTCTTTCCTCCTCTTCTCCTTTTGACTAACACCAGCGAAGACCCATACCCCTGATGAAGTCCTTAACGGACGAAACGCGTTGGGTTTTATGAAATATTGTTTTATGAATTCACTGTATGAATTACTATATTGATGTATTATTACACAATATTTTAGATATTATTTTTAATAAATTAAATTGTGTAATTTAGGTCAAGCTGGTTTTGGATTTTATTTGAACAAATTGTTACTGAGCGCCCTCTGAGTATTGTATTTGTATCACTATTTTTGTCACCGTCTAGCAAGGTGACTACTATTGAGGTGCAGCTGTGTTGTACAGCGCGAATTAAGGGTATATTCTTTTTATATATATATATATATATAGGAGAAATATGTCTTGCACTCCCCCGTGGGCTAATTGAGCAAGGCTCACGCTCCTGTGCCCTCCCAGACAGACCCGACAGTCTGTATATCTATTGCAGTGAAAGAATGAGGCGGCACCCTGGAGACTCTGGTAAAGCTGTGAACTCTGTCAGTCTCACCTGACAGAGTTCACCGCTTTACCAGAGTCTCCAGAGTGCCGCCTCTTTCTTTCAATGCAATATATATATATATATATATATAATATATATATACCAAGCGTTGGGTCCACACTCACGTTTTAAAGTTTCTTTGCTGGGGTGCCGTCCAAAACTGGGAATCTAGTTAAAGTCACCAGTATAATACACAAGCGAAGAAAATGGGAGCACTCACCAGTCTTCATTAAAGTAGAAATTTATTTATAAATCCATACCAGACAGAGCAATCGACGTTTCGGTCCTCATCCTGACAAAGGTCCAAGTGAGGACCGAAACGTCGATTGCTCTGTCTGATTTTCTTCGCTTATATATATATATATATATATATATATATCTTAAGAGAGCATCTTTAATATATATATATCTATATCTCTATATATACATATATATATATATATCTACATACTAGGGTCTCAATCTCTGTTGATAAGGTAACTGTCCACGCTGCCACAGCGCTATAAACCCATGCCGACGCCATCGCCGGTCTGAGTAGTGTACCAGAATGTGCACGCTATCTGCAGGATCCCTGAGAATAGCTGTTACTACAGGGCTACCTTTTGTGACATCCTAGGGGAAGATTCCCATCGTATCCTGGCCCTAGTGGGGAAAAGATACTGCCTGAGAATTCTTTGTGGGAAATTGCAGTCTCTTGTCTGGAGATTCCCGCTCTTTTTCCTCATGAGAGGAGGGAAATTTACCTCAGCTTTCTTCCCCTTAAACATGTGTACCCTTGTGTCAGGGACAGATGAGTCATCAGTGATATGCAAATCATCTTTTATTACAATAATCATATATTGAATACTTTCCTGCCATTTTGGCTGTAACTTTGCATTATCGTAGTCGACACTGGAGTCAACCTCCGTGTCGATATCAGTGTTTATTATTTTTGGATAGTGAGCATTGAGAGACTCTGAAGGTCTCTGCGACAGAGGGACAGACATGGCTAGATTTCCTGTCTGTTCTCTAATTTTTTGTGCCATAAATTCACCTTAGCACTTACACATATCCAAACAGGTGTCGGCGTTGTCGACGGAGACACCCTCTCACACACATATTAGCTCCATCTCCTCCTTAGGGGAGCCTTTTACCTCAGACATGTCGACACACACGTACCGACACACCACACACACAGGGGATGCTCTATTTGAAGACAGTTCCCCCACAAGGCCCTTTGGAGAGACAGAGAGAGAGTATGCCAGCACACACCCCAGCGCTATATAACCCAGGAATCATACAGTAACGTAGTGTTAACCCAGTAGCTGCTGGATATATTGTTTTTACGCAAAATTTATGTGCCCCCCCTCTCTTTTCACCCCCTTCTATCGTGCTTCTGCAGGGGAGAGCCTGGGGAGCTTCCTCTCAGCTGAGCTGTGGAGAGAAAATGGCGCTGGTGAGTGCTGAGGAAGAAGCCCACCCCCTCAGCGGCGGGCTTCTGTCCCGCGATTTAGTGTAAAAATAATGGCGGGGGCTCATGCATATTACAGTGCCCAGCTGTATATATGCCCTATTTTGCCAGGAGGTACTCAATTGCTGCCCAGGGCGCTCCCCCCCCCCCCTGCGCCCTGCACCCTACAGTGACCGGAGTGTGTGGGTTAGTGTGGGAGCAATGACGCACAGCTGCAGTGCTGTGCGCTACCTCATATGAAGATAGGAGTCTTCTGCCGCCAATTTTGACATCTTCTTGCTTCACCCGCCGGCTTCTGTCTTCTGGCTCTGCGAGGGGGACGCCGGCGTGGGGACGGGAACGGACGACCAAGGTTAAGTTCCTGTGTTCGATCCCTCTGGAGCTAATGGTGTCCAGTAGCCTAAGAAGCGCAACCTAGCTGCAGTTAGTAGGTTTGCTTCTCTCCCCTCAGTCCCACGTAGCAGAGAGTCTGTTGCCAGCAGAAGCTCTCTGAAAATGAAAAACCTAACAAAATACTTTCTTATTAGCAAGCTTAGGAGAGGAGAGCTCACTAAAATGCACCCAGCTCCGTCCGGGCACAGATTCTAACTGAGGTCTGGAGGAGGGGCATAGAGGGAGGAGCCAGTGCACACCAGTAGTCCTAATTCTTTCTTGGAGTGCCCAGTCTCCTGCAGAGCCCATCTATTCCCCATGGTCCTTACGGAGTCCCCAGCATCCACTAGGACGTTAGAGAAAGTATGATCCAACGGAACCGTTTGTATTCCAGATCGTTTGACCACAGTTGACGTAATGAAGCTTTCGGCGGCTCTGGAGTCGAGTAGTGCAGGGATGAGAAGAGAAAAATAAGAGAGCTCCAATTGGGTTAACAAGACAGACTCTTTCTTGGTATGTTATTCTGAGACTTCTCCTAGCTTGACCTCTCCAGCACAAACTAGGAGCGGGCGTTTCCCAGACGTAGATTGCAAGTTTTAACAAAGTGATCAGATGCACCACAATACAAGCAGAGGTTCTCTTGTCACCGTCTCTGATGTTCTTCATTGGAGAGGCGAGAGCGATTAATCTGCATGGGTTCCTCCGCAGTTGGTGATGATGGTGTTGGTGGAAGAACAACTATAGGCTTAGGGCGATCTGACCGCAACCTCTCCATACAGTGTTCTCTGTACCTCAGGTCTAACTTATTGCAAAAAGAAATTAGTTTATCCAACTTATCAGGTACGTCCTGAGTTGCGAGGTCATCTTTGATCTTTTCGGAGAGACTGCTCCAGAAAGCTGCAATGAGAGACTCCTCGTTCCAGTTCAGTTCTGAGGAAAAAGGGTGCGAAACTGGATCACGTACTGACTGACCGTACGCGTGCCCTGACGCAGGCGCAGGATCTCCAATGAGGCGGCAGAAGTCCTGCCTGGTTCGTCGAAGATTCTTCAAAATGTGGCCACGAATTCTGGATAGTTAGATAAGATGGGATCCATCCTCTCCCACAAAGGTGAAGCCCATTCCAACGCTTGCCCAGTAAGTAAAGAAATTCTATAGACTACTTTGGTTCGTGCTGATGGGCGACTGTAGTTCGAACTGGATTTCGCACTGGTTATGAAACCCGCGGCATTGTTTTGGATTCCCATCGAATTTACTGGGAGATGGCAAATGCAACCGTGGAAGTGGTACTGGTACAGGAGAAAGCTGGACCGGAGGTGCTAATGTCGGAGCAGCTGTAGATACTTGACGGGCTGTCATGGCAACACAGAGGGAATTGAGACGTTTGAACATACTCTGCATGAACTGCACGATTTGGGATTGTGTGGCCTCCTGCTTACTTAAGCGAGACCAGATATCTGCAGTTGAATCCCCTCCTGAGGCCTGATCATCTGTCGAATCCATTGGGCCAGTGCTTACTGTCACGTCTAGCAAAGTTTGAGGATCCAGCAGCTGAGATTTGCCCGAGGAGGTTGCAGGCTGTGGATGAAAAAGATGAGGGGGTTGGATATAGGTCCTTCGCATGGGACACGGAGCAATGAAGAATGTAGGTGGGGTTTGAGAGTCAATAGGATGTATTTATTATGTACAGGGCTGAGGTAGAGAACTGAGGCTGAAGCACGATGGTTAAGGAACGTAACTGCGGATAAAGAACTGCAGGTTGTGGCTTGAAAGACGAGGTTGTGATTAATGAACTGCGGAACTGTGGATAGTGGTTAAAGACGTGGCTGGAGGCGAAGAACTGTGGACTGTGATTTGAAAGACGAGACTGTAGATGATGAACTGTGGAACTGTGGATGGTGGTTAAAGACGTGGCTGGAGGCAAGGACTGTGGACTGTGGTTTTGAAAACAAAAGCTGTAGATAATAATCTGCAGGCTGTGGTCAGTGGTACAAAGGCGTGGCTGGTGAAGGAGATCTGTGGAGTGTGGCTTGAAAGATGAGGCAGAAGACCCGGGGTCGACTATGCCCAAAGAGTCTTACTGGACCGGGTTTTCCAGGAGCGCTTCCACAGACAGTAGCAGGCTAGAATCGGCAGGGCTGCAGCAGCAACAGAGAACCGACCAAGCAGGATCAGGAGGAACCAGAATACAGCAGGAATCCTGGGAGCACAGGCTAAAGCACCTACAACAGGGTTGTAACTTGAAGCACTGGCGTCCCTGTCCTAAACCAGCCCCCTTTTATAGGGAGAGCTTCCCCTGGATTGGCTAGAAGAAACAGGAATCAGGAACTATGCTTTAAAACTTGGTCTCCAACATGGCAGTGCCCAGTAATACAGACCTTTTTGCAAAGCCACATTGCTCACTGCCCCTGGTCTCCTAGCAACGGACCCCCTCACCGCCGCTACTGCTGCCTATGGATCCGGCTCAGCAGCCCACCTCCATCACTGCCCGCACATCACCAAGGAAGCCAGCCCCGCGGCCCAGCGTACCGGTAAGACTCCGGACCCTGACATTTGCTGTACAGTGAACAACTCAGAATGACCACCATAGCCATCATATATGCAAACCATGTTTTAGTTTCTATTAATTTGACCTACTATGTGTCTCATTTTGTCAAGTACAAGACAATATAGTAGATTGTGGTATGGTAGTGACAGTGGGTGTATTTATCACAGAGTACAGCCCTTTGATGGAGAAAATGCCATAGAGGCTGGCTTTTTTACTGCACACAGGGCCTAATTCATGGTTGATTGCAAAAGTAAAATCTTCCTCTAGTGCGCAAAACCATGTGGACTACGGGAGGAGGGGCAGATATAACATGTGCAGAAAGAGTTACATTTGGGTGGGGTATGTTGTTTCTGTGCAGGGTAAATACTGGCTGCTTTATTTTACACTGCAATTTAGATTTCAGTTTATACACACCCCACCCAAATCTAACTCTCCCTGCACATGTTATATCTCCCCACCTGCACTGCACATGGTTTTGTCCATTAGAGAAAGATTTGGCTTTTGCGATCAACCTTGAATTAGGCCTACAGTGTGGAGCTGACTGTTCCACCAATAACCACCTCTGCCAATTGTCTAATTTATCATCTATGCAACACAATGCCTGTTCTGTTAACGCCAACTCAATATGTCAATAACAGAAAGAACAGCCTGAATATATAATTAATTAAAGGAGCAAATATTTTTCTTCATATGTATCTTTTAAAAACTAATGGAGCTGTTGTGCTTCCCCCAGAAGTATATAGTATTTTCTAGGAGGAAGGTGATAGATAGAAATATATCTGGAATGTATAATATGTATGCAGGTAAGTAAATAACCCCTGACTTGCCTGGTAAATTATCTGGAACATTATGTATTTTATAATCCAGCCGTATCTGACTAATTAACAAGTGGAAATACTTACAGAGCACAGAAGAAATTGACACAGTCGTATTCGCTTGGTGCTAGGTTGGCTCTTTCAAAGTAGATGTAGATCATAGCCAGTAAGTACTAGTATAGAAATGCGAGTTACAGCGTCAGAATGGGGAAATACAGGTATACATAGCCCAGAAGTCCTATTTTTTACCGTGGTCATTCCCAGTCCCTGTGGAATAAGTCAAAATATTGGGGGCACAGCTGTGGGACTTGGATGCACAGATTTTGAGGATCTAAGTGTGGTCTGGGCACATCGTGTGTATACAGGGCTAGCCTGACCAATATGCCAGGTACTCGGCTTCACAGAGCACCAAACTGCGGTTGCCGCCGTGCTGCAGCCCGACATGTGCCACCGCCACAGTCAGTGATAGTGAGTCACTGTCACTCAGTCCTCCACTGTGCCACTGTTCATAGGAGGCTTGACACTGCTCTGCCTCTCGGTGGCATGTAAGGGTGATATCATGGTATGATGTCACATTGCTATCATACAGACTGGGAGGTAAAACTGGTCGAGGGGCTGCTGGCAGGTCTGCGATGCCCAACATCAACTTTCCTGGCAGGTAAGTTTGCTGGAGGTGGCAGGGATGAGATAGGGATGCTGTGCCATATATTTGGGTAGAGGGTTGCTGTGCTGAAAGAATTGCAATGCTATGATGGAAATCTGTGTTGTGAAGGTAAGGGGTGTTATGCTGTGAGTGGAGAGGTATGTTATGGTATGAGGAAGTGGGGTACTGTGTGGGAAGAGTGGGGCTGTGCTATGCTGAGAGGTATATTGTGAGGCATAGGCAAACGCAGGGGGGTTTCCAGTTGCCCAGAAACCCCCCTCCTCTTGGCAAGTGGCCCAAATTATGACAACAATAGCAATGGTATATAATATGATTACTAGAGCTGCTGCCACATCATGCAGTTTAAGGGACAGAGCAGAGCTGCTGCACATGCCCAGTGGTAGCAGCTTATTCTACCAAGTTTAGTGTGTGTGTGTGTGTGTGTGTGTGTGTGTGTGTGTGTGTGTGGATCTGAGTACTCAATTAGTGCACTGGACCAGAGAGTAGCTGCTAGGAAGAAGAGACAGGAGCCTTACCATGAGCTGGAAGAATGTGTGCTTAGAAAGTCCAGTACTGGTTCTTTTAAGTTTGTATATTTATTTATTTATTATGGTATGTTTAACCTTTTCCTGACCACTTACTTAGATTATTTAAATATGTTTCATACAGCCTATACTATTTACCATCTATAGCGTTAAATATTAATGCTGTATTCCATACAGTATACAGTGTATAAAAAGACCAATGTTTACATCAATGTAATTACTAGGTTCTTCTGCCACCCCCCCAGACTTCTGCAGAGTGGTACACTGTGGACTGCATTTAAAAAAAACCCTCTAGAAATCCTGCGTTTGCCACTGTGAGGGGCTTGGGGGGGGAGGGGGGATGGGGGTTGTGCTGTGAGAAGTGAGATATGTTATGCTGTGAGGAGAAAGTAGTGCTGTGCTATGCTGAGGTATGTTCTGAGGGGAGAGGGGTGCTTTGCTGTGAGGAGATATGTTATGTTGTGAGTGGAGAAGAGTGTTGTGCTGAGAGGTATGTCGTGAGGGAAGGGGGTATTGTGCTGTGACATGAGAGATATGCTGTGATGTGAGGGGAGAGGGGTGCTGTTCTATGTTGTGAGGGGAGGGGGGTGTTGTGAGGGGAGAGGGGTGTTGTAATCTGCTGAGAGGGCCGGGGTGCTGTGCTATGATGAGTGGAATGTTGTGAGGAGAAAGGGGTGCTGTGCGAATAGAGGTATTTTATGCTTTGTAGGGAGGGGGTGTTGTGCTGTGCTATGCTAATAGGTATGAGGTGAGGGAACGGGAGTGTTGTGCTGTGAGGGGAGAGGTATGTTGTGCTATGCTGAGAGGGGTGCTGTGAAGGGAGCAGTAAGTGGTGCGGTAAAGGTCAGTGAGTGCTGGGAGATGGGCAGTAACTTGGTTAGTGTCTTGTGCTGAAGGAGGGGGGCAGTGAGTTATCTGGGATGGAGGTCAGTGTGCTTAGAGAGGGCAGTGGGGTCTGTGAGATATCCAGAGGAAGCAATCCATGAAATATGGAGTGAGTGGGCAATGAGACAGCTATGGAGAGGGAAATCAGAAAGCTATGTAATGGCAAGATGGCAATGGAGGGGTTAATCCAGAGCCGGCCCTAACCAATATGATGCCCTAGGCAAGATTTTGGCTGGTGCCCCCTAGCACCACCGCTGGTTCCGCCTCTGACCTTGCACCTCTTTCCCAGCACCATCACCCCTCACCCATAGCAGTCCTTATTTTGGTGTTTGTACCCCTATATTTTAAATAGGAACAGTTCGCACATTTGGTGCTCAACCCAAAAAGGGGTGTGTTTTTGCTGGCAAGGAGCATGGCCACACAATAGTAACCTCAATTCCAATTACGCCACACAGTACTGCAACTTTATTCACATTTGATCATGCGATAGTGTCCATAATTCACATTACATCCCACAGTAGTATCACTTTTACCTTATAAATGTTATTCCTCACAGTAGAGCACCTTATTCACATTACATCACACTCTATTGCTCTTTATTCACATTAGACGACACAGTAGTGCCCTTTCTATACGCAATGCCACATAGTAGAGCACCTTATACACATAATGCCACAGAGTAATGCCCCTTACACATATGAGACACATTATTAATGTCCTTATAAACATAATGTGCCTTACACATTATGACAACCTTTATTAATGCCTTTTTACATATAATGTCCCTTACACATATGCCATACATTATTAATGCCCTTATACACATAATAACACACATAGTGCCCCCTACACATTTGCTGCACATTATTAGTGCCCCTATACACATAATGACACACATACAGTAGTACCCTGTTACACATATGCCGCACATAATTAATGCACTTATACACATAATGACACACATAGTGCCCCTTACACATATATTGCACATTATTAGTGCCCCTATACACATAATGACACACATGCAGTAGTACCCTGTTACACATATGCCGCACATAATTAATGCCCTTATACACATGATACACATAGTGCCCCTTACACATATGTTGCACATTATTAATGCATTTTTACATGACACACATAATGCTCCTTACACATATTCTGAACACTACTGCACAACCAACCCACTCACATGCACACAGCACTCACACTGCCACTAACACTGTGACCTCTGCTTCTTCTTGGATACAGATGTGTCCTCATAAATCTTGCCTCAATGCTAATGTTGTGCACCTTTTTTTTATGAAAATGCAGCTTATTTGCATTGCTAAGTGAATAGGATGCACAAGCAGCTTCTGCTGATTAAAATGATATGTAGCATGCCTATATACTGTGTGAGACTGTGGCTGTATCTGCATCTGAAATGCTACACACAGAATATAGGCATGCCGCATATCATTTTAATTAGCAGAAGCTGCTGATGCCCCTAGGCATATCAAATGCCCTAGGCAATTGCCTAGTTTGCCAATGCCTATGGCCGGCTCTGGGTTAATCAGAGAGATATGGAAGGAGGGGATTTTGAGATTGCTATGGAGGAGACAGACATTAAAATATGTTCAGTGAGAGACCCATGGAGGGACAGTGGGGCAGATGTATTAAAACTGGAGAAGGCATAAAGAAGTGATAAAGTGGTGATAAGTGCATGGTGATAACGTACCAGCCAATCAGCTCCAATATGTAATTTGGCAGCTAGGAACGGACTGGCTGGTGCATTATCACCTTGCATTTATCACTTCTTTATGCCTTCCCCAGGCTCAATACATCTGCCACACTGAGAGAAATTGATGGATCAGTGAGAGAGATATATGCATTCTAATACTTTGTTGGCTAGTAGTTGCAAATTTAGGGGGAGGGATTTAAATTATGTATTACTATTGAATGCAGGCATTTATTCCCTATCTCTTTTCCAGACAGGTCCTAAACTTTCCAAGATTAAGACAAGCACCAATGGAACCTAGAACACCAGCTGGCAGCTGCAGCAAGTTGTGAAGGCTACAAGTGCAGGTAGAACATTACTTGTCTTTGCCTTGTTTATTTTATGTGCTTTTTGTCGTTGTATACTTGTGCACCAGAATCTGTATTTGTTTATATAATCACTTGCTTCTGTTATATTAAGAGGATGTATTAATAATCATTGCCCTTAATAATAGTCCGTATTGTGAGGGATATTTTTATTGGGTCTGGGACTCAGGGTCGACAGCACAAATGTCGACACACTTTAGGTCGACACCAATTGGTCGACACACATTAGGTCGACAGGGTCAAAAGGTCGACAGGGTCAAAGGGTCGACAGGAACAAGGTCGACATGGGAAAAGGTCGACATAAGTTTTTTATGTTTTTTTGGTGTCGTTTTCTTCGTAGAGTGACCGGGAACCCGAATTAGTGCACCGCGTCCCCTCGCATGGCTCGCTTCGCTCGCCATGCTTCGGGCATGGTGCCTTCGCTCCGCTACCGCTTCGCTCGGCACACTTTACCGTTCCAATCGTAGTCCACGTGGATCGTTAAGTATGAAAAGGTTCAAAAAAAGAAAAAAATCGTGAAAAACTCATGTCGACCTTTTTCCATGTCGACCTTGTTCCTGTCGACCTTTTGGCCCTGTCGACCTTTTGACCCTGTCGACCTAATGTGTGTCGACCAATTGGCGTCGACCTAAAGTGTGTCGACCTTTGTGCTGTCGACCTGGAGTCCGGATACCATTTTTATTTTGAATGAAAATATCCCCGCTGTTTACTAAGGATAACTTGCAGGGACATCAGTGGCTTTAACTGCTGTTCTTGCGAGCTACATCCCCAGCACATTACACATTTGTGAAAGACTCCTCCAGGGAATTTGACACTGCGCATCTGCACAGCGTTAGCATCAGGAGCTGGCCAGAGGCTGATGAGAGGGATCATATAATCCCTCTCCTGCGAAAATACCACCATAACCATCAAGGGGTTAATGTCATCTGAGGATGCTGTAAACAAGCCGGGCCAAACGCAGAAATGTAAGGCTTTTCAGAGTGGTATACAGGGGACAGATCACCGTCCCCATTGATAATAATAGGGACATCGATCATCATCGATCGTTAGCCTTTTTCATCTCCTTTATTAGGCTTTTATTACATAGAAGCGATACCTAAAATTATCCAGAAAGTGGTTTATGAAAAACCGCCTTGATAAATATGCACATGGCAGATAGGCACAAAGCAGCCTCTTGCCAGGCGACACAGTCCGTGGTGTACAGTGTATTAAGAAGCACAGTAGTGAAAGTGACTGGGCTGCTTTGATAATGAGCAACAGAAAACACAACGTTTGGAAAAGTATAAATACGTTTTTGAACCCAATCCAAATACAATAGACATTTTACCTATCTCTCTTTCAGTTAGCACTATACCGGTCATAGGTGATATCGGACTGGTTACTTTATATTACACACTACTGAGTACAAGTCCAAGAAAATACTAATGGTGAAGTAACAGAAATACCTTGTCCGACATTCTCAGGCTCCTATCAGTATTCAGAAAACCTTTGATGTTACATTTTTCTGCAAAGACAAGTATAAAATTTTCAAGGATTACATGGTATAATGGGAAATGAGAGGTAATCGAAGAAATGCTGGTGTTGCCCATAGCGATCATTGGGAATTTAACTCTAATTTTCTCTTACGTCCTAGAGGATGCTGAGGTCCACATTAGTACCATGGGGTATAGACGGGTCCACCAGGAGCCATTGGCACTTTAAGAGTTTGAGAGTGTGGGCTGGCTCCTCCCTCTATGCCCCTCCTACGAGACTCAGTTTAGAAAATGTGCCCGGAGGAGCCGGTCACAGCTAGTGGAGCTCTACAGAGCTTTTCTAGAAAAGTTTATTTTTAGAACAAATGGGAAAACCCGCCAATTGTTGCCGCATCTGTGTCCAGATTCTCAAAGAAGGTGGTTTTGCCTGTTCCAGGAACTACCTACCGCCTTAAAGGAGCCGGCTTATAGAAAAATTGATAACACATATTACGTCCCACTATTGCTACCGCATGGATTGCAAAGGCAATAGTAAAAATGGTCGTCTACCTTACTTGAGGATTTGGATACGATGGATAGGGATGATGTTGCATTATATACATGATTCAACAGGTTTTATGGTAGAATCCATGAAAGACCTGGGTTCCATGATTGCGGAAATATCTTCCATGACTGTTTCAGCTCGTCAGGGACTGTGGCTGCGCCAGTGGTCGACCGACGCGGAATCCAGAAAAAGTGTGGAGTCCCTACCCTATACAGGTCAGGCACTCTTTGGGGAAGCTCTAGACACGTGGATATACATGGCTACAGCGGGTAAGTCTCTGTTTCTTCCCTCAGCAACACCTGCTCCGAAGAAATCCTTCTCTTCATCTGCAACGCAGAGTCCTTTCTGCCTAACAAGCCTAGAAAGGCCAGACCGTCCAATACCTTCTTTAGGGGAGGGTGAGTTAAGTCCAAGAAACAGCTGCAGGTTCCCAGGAACAAAAGCCTGTTTCAGATAAGCCAAAGTCCTCCGCATGGCGGTGGACTGTGCGGCCTGGAGGTGGGGCTTCAGTCAGGTCTGGGTTTTCGTCCGGTCTGGATCCCTGGCTGATAGATGTTGTATCCTAGGAATACAGGCTGGAATTTCAAAGTCTCCCTCCTCATCGATTTTTCAAATCCGGCTTACCAACTCTGTTGGCAGACAGCACTGTACTACAAGAGGCTGTCCAGGAACTGGTGGAGGCACAGGTCATTGTGCCAGTACCACCTCACATGCAGAACAAAGGTTACTATTCGAACTTTTACGTGGTACCGAACCTAAAATCATTGAACCCCTTTTTAAAGGAGTTCAAGATGGAGTCTCTCAGGGCGGTGATATCAGGTCTGGATGAGGGGGAATTCCTGGTATCACTGGATATCAAGGATGCGTACCTCCACATTCCGATCTGGCTGCTGCATCAGGCTTATCTCCGTTTTGCATTGCTGGACTGTCATTTCCAGTTCCAGGCCCTGCCATTCGGCCTCTCCACAGCACCAAGGGTGTTTACCAAGGTGATGGCTAAAATGATGGTTCTCCTCCGCAAACAGGATGTGAACATCTTTCCATATCTAGACGATCTGCTGATAAAGACATCGTCCACGGAGAAGCTTCTGCAGTCCATTGTTCTCACAACACGCCTCCTTAGGAGTCATGGTTGGATTCTGAACCTTCCAAAGTCACATTTGAAACCAACCCAGAGGTTGTTCTTCCTGGGAATGATCCTGGATACGGAAGTGCAAAAGGTGTTTCTTCCGCAGGAAAGGCGTTGGTGATACAAGCTATGGTCCGGGATGTCCTGAAGCCAGCCCGGGTGTTGGTTCATCAATGCATTTGCCTATTGAGAAAGATGGTAGCCTCTTACAAGGCTCTACTGTATGGGAGGTTCCACGCTCGGACCTTCCAACTGGATCTCCTGGACAAGTGGTCAGGATCTCATCTCCACATGCACCAGAGAATTTGTCTGTCGCCAAAGGCCAGGATTTCACTCCTCTGGTGGGTCCAATTGCCTCGCCTTCTGGAGGGCCGCAGGTTCGGGATTCAGGACTGGGTCCTTCTAACCTTCTGAATCTACTGCAAGAAGATCTGAGGCCTCTTCCTCTTTGGAAGGACCTGCTGCAACAGGGGCCATTCGCCTATCAAGACTTACTGCGGCTACGTTTGACAGCATGGACGTTGAGCGCCTGATACTTGCCCGGAAGGGCATTCCGAAGAGGTCATTCCTACCCTGATACAGGCTAGTAAAGGGGTAACGTCTGAACATTACCATCGAATTTGAAAGAAATATGTCTCTTGGTGTGAATCCAAGAAGTTTCCTACGGTGGAGTTTCAACTCGGATGTTTTTTCCTCTTCCTGCAAGCAGGTGTGGATATGGGCCTGAGTTTAGGATCTGTGAAGGTACAGATTTCGTCCCTGTCCATTTTCTTTCAGAAACAATTGGCTGCCCTCTACAGGAGGTTAAGGTCAAATGTCTTACATGGAAGGCGGTCACGTTGTTGACCTTAGCTTCTGCTAGACGTGTGTCAGAGCTGGGGCCTTTGTCCTGTAAAAGCCCTTACTTGATCTTCCATGAAGATAGAGCTAAGCTCCGGACACATCAGCAGTTTCTTCCAAAGGTTGTGTCGGCATTTCATATCAACCAACCTATTGTCTTGCCAGTGGCTACTAACTCCTCAATTACATCAAAGTACTTGGATGTTGTAAGGGCTCGGAAGATATATGTGAAGAGAACTTCTCATCACAGAAAGTCGGACTCTCTGTTTGTCCTATATGATCCCAAGAAAATTGGGTGTCTTGCTTCTAAGCAGACTATTTCTCGCTGTATTAGGTTCACTATCCAGCATGCTTTTTCTACGGCAGGACTGCCTTGTCCAAGATCTGTTAGGGCCCACTGTATTCGTAAGGTGGGGTCTTCCTGGGTGGCTGCTCGGGGTGTCTCGGCAGTGCAACTTTGCCGAGCTGCAACTTGGTCTGGGTCGAACACGTTTGCAAAGTTTTACAAGTTCGATACTTTGGCCTCTGATGATCTGAAGTTCAGTCAATCAATTTTGCAGGAGCCTCCGCGCTCTCCCTCCCGTTCTGGGAGCTTTGGTACATCCCCATGGTACTAATGTGGACCCCAGAATCCTCTAGGACTTCAGAGAAAATAAGATTTTGGTACCTACCAGTAATTCCTTTTCTCGTAGTCCGTAGAGGATGCTGGGCGCCCGCCCAGCGCTTCGTTTTCCTGCAAATGTTATTTGAATCAGTACAACTTCATTTAGTTGAGTACTGAATTGTTACTTGGTAAGTAATATTTCAGCGGTTGTTAAGTGTTTAAGCTTCGTTGGCTTGACGTGCCTTGTATGTGTGAGCTGGTACGATTCTCACGACTATCTGTGTATAATCCTTCTCTTGAAGATGTCCGTCTCCTTGGGCACAGTTTCTGTGACTTAGTCTGGTAGGAGGGGCATAGATGGAGGAGCCAGCCCACACTCTCAAACTCTTAAAGTGCTAATGGCTCCTGGTGGACCCATCTATACCCCATGGTACTAATGTGCACCCCAGCATCCTCTACGGACTACGAGAAAAGGATTTACCGGTAGGTACCAAAATCCTATTTTTAAACTCCTAGAAACTGAGTCTTGTTGGATAAAAATTGCATTCACATCCTGTACACCAGAAAGCAGTGATGTCAGCCCTCTCTGTACTGCTGTCTGTTATCCTAGATTTCCCACCCAGACTCACTTCCAGAGCTGTGTCCCCGAGGTCTAGTGCCCCTTCCTAGCCAGTGTCAGTTTTAGGAGGTTTGGATCTAGACCCCAGCGGTCTTACCCTAATCACAGCAGGAGCTCACTGCACTTGTTGGGATTCCCAAGTAGTGATGCTTAGAATCATTCTGGAGCTGCTAGGAGGGAGCTTAATACTGCCGGGTCCTACTGGACCCCACTACATCACCCATAGCCAAATGTTAGTAAAGGATCAGACAATGGTGGTCCTTTCCGAGTTGTTCGCTCGCTGACGTTTTTAGCAGAATAGCGATCAGGCCAAAAATGGGCGAATTTGCGCATGCGTATGGGCCACTGGGTGCACGCGCTAAGTATTTTTACACAAAACTATGCAATTTTACACAGGTCCGAGCTACGCTTTTCAGTCGCTCTGCTGATCGGTGAGTGATTGACAGGAAGTGGGTATTTCTGGGCCGAAATTGAGCGTTTTCCGGGAGTGTGCTAAAAAACGTAGGCGTGTCAGGCTAAAACACAGGAGTGGCTGGAGAAACGGAGGAGTGGCTGGCCGAATGCAGGGCGTATTTGTGACGTCAAACCAAGAACTAAACGGACTGAGGGGATCGCAATCTAGGAGTAGGTCTGGAGCTACTCAGAAACTGCAGGGAAATATTTAATAGCAGAACTGCTAATTTTTCGTTCGCAATTCTGCTAAGCTAAGATACACTCCCAGAGGGCGCCGACCTAGCGTTTGCACTGCTGCTAAAAGCAGCTAGCGAGCGATCAACTTGGAATGAGGGCCAATAAACCTTACCCAGCAATCTGTAAAAGGCTTCTTTTTTCCAATGTTCTGAGCGAGGAGCCTTGAAATGGTGGCTTGGATATTCACAGATTCTTAGTTTTCTTTTCTTGGCTGGGGGCGGCTGGGCAGTTTGCCTATGTGATAAATTATTCTCTATTATATATGGTAATATTTATTTTCATGTGAAAGATGATTCAGCATTCATAGACACATATATACATTGCCGCTGTAAAGTGGGGACGCAGCTAGGTTTGCTGGATGGCAGGTCTGGCTGACATTGCACACGGGGAAAAGAGTGATATGTAACTTTCATTCTAAATATCTTTTAGTTTTTCAGATGATAAGAATCTCTGCAGCCATCCACAGATCAGGTGTTTCCTCCATAAATGTGGCTACGTAATCCTTTCCATCTTGTGTAAGTACTTTCTCCCACTATATGAAAGCTCATGTTACATATGGAAGCGTTGTGAGGTCATACTGGCTCCCTGATGGGATACATGCTTTTTATTACTGTATTTCTTCATAGAGAATATCAGAATAGTGGCTCTATAAGATCTATAACTATCAGTAACAATGTTAGTTACAGATCTCTACAGCAGTACTGACCTGCAGAAATAGTCCCCAAGTTACTGATATCTTTTCTCTCCATAATATGTGACTCCGCTACACACAGTCAGCATCACAATGTTTTATCCCTTCCCCAGTATCCTATAAGCTACTATTTGAAGTGACTTACCCAGAGTCCATTGCTCCGCAGCTTGCTCACACTCACCAAAGGTGAGGTGAAGTTTATAAAGGCTTAAATATGAATAAAAAAAAAAAATGCTATATACAAAAGAATAAATAAAGTAAATGTAGTAGTAAATATATAAAAAAGAGTAAAATGAAGTAAATGTAGTCTAATTCCGTAACGTTTCGATGCTCAGGTAGGTGAGACAACTGTCAGGCACAGAGCTCACAGCTAGTCTGAGAAAGAACAACTGGCATTGCTATGACATCAGGATGAGCAATAATGGTTCTAGTGCTGTTGCCATAGTGATAACTAGACTTAAAGGGCCACTAAAGCTAAAGGCTGTATTACATAAGGGAAGTAATAGTAACATTTACAATTACATATCTGTAAAATCTATTTTATGAACCTGTCACAGATTAAATTATTTAACATAAATCCACGATTGTAGACATGCAGTTTTCCTCTTTTTGGTCACTGACACATGGGAACTTTCTCGCATTAGCGGGTATACTCAGAGGGGATGGCAGCTATGGGGTCCAGATGTGAGGAGGCCATGAGGCAATGCTGGGTCACCATTACAAGGCCCTTTGCTTTGGTGATGAAAGAGATGAACTTCTTCTAAACATACATAGGTCCAGTACATTCACTGCAGTGCCCAAATTGTCCTAAGATTTTACCATGGAGCCCAGCGATGCCATGGGTCACTATGTGTATCAGTGATGGTATATCTAGCACTCTGTGCTTACACTGTCTGTTGTATAAAGGAAACATAAGGAGGTGCTTACTAAAGGGCCGGATTTACTGTTCAGTAATGTAGAGGGTGGTTTGAAAACCACTGTCAGTCTGCAGCTGCTAAAAATGGACAAACTGCTCCAAAACAGCTAGAAATCTATCTGGCCAATCTGTTGATGAAAAAGGAGAAAGTTATATCTGCACACTACCAAACATGTTTTTTTTTTTTTTTAAATCACACAATTAGATTATGGGGTTGTATCCCTGATTCAACCAAGTTGAACTATGATATGAGGGAAAGGAACATAAGGTTATTGTAATGGGCGCACAATGAGTCATTTATTTTAGTAAAACTTTGCTTTTATTGCTTCTTTCTATAAAGGTATCCCAATTTATGGGCAAAGGAACAGTGAAATATAGAGGTTAAAAATCAGACATGATTGACATATAAACATATATATGTGAGAAAGTTAGAAGAAAAGTGTTAATTAAAAGGCAAAATCCACTAATTCAGTCCCATATAATATTTAGGGGGATATCCAATTAGCCCTGGTAATTTTTTTTTACAAGCGATCAATCTGTATAGCCTGAAAAAAAATAATCTGTGAAACACTGGAAAAAGATGTTTTACCGGGGATTATTGGATATCCCCCTTAGTGATATACTGTGACCAGATTGATCTATATAGGAAATCTATGTAATCCACAATAATTGTATAGTACAGTATAATAAATTAAAGATATATTGAAAGCTGAAAGGCCTGATATTGACTTTTAAATGACTGTCTTTGTAGTTTTCTAGTCTACAGTATATGTTCTGGTTGTTAAATGAAAATACAACCAGTGATTGTGTGAACCTTGATCAGGGTAAGGAGGCGGATATAATCTTTATAGACTTTGCCAAAGCTTTCGACACAGTACCGCACATGTGATTTATCTATAAGCTACAGGAAATAGGGCTAGGGAGCACAATATGCACTTGGGTCGGAAATTGATTGGATAATAGGGAGCAACGTGTTGTGGTTACTGGATCATTTTCAAATTGGACTGAAGTGCTAAATGGTGTGCCACAAGGGTCTGTTCTTGGACCACTATTGTTTAACATTTTTCATTAATGACCTAACAGTAGGTCTAGAGAGCATGGTGTCAATCTTTGCAGACGATACAAAATTGTGTAAGGTTATAAATACTAGAGATGAGCGCCTGAAATTTTTCGGGTTTTGTGTTTTGGTTTTGGGTTCGGTTCCGCGGCCGTGTTTTGGGTTCGACCGCGTTTTGGCAAAACCTCACCGAATTTTTTTTGTCGGATTCGGGTGTGTTTTGGATTCGGGTGTTTTTTTTTAAAAAAACACTAAAAAACAGCTTAAATCATAGAATTTGGGGGTCATTTTGATCCCATATTATTATTAACCTCAAAAACCATAATTTCCACTCATTTTCAGTCTATTCTGAATACCTCACACCTCACAATATTATTTTTAGTCCTAAAATTTGCACCAAGGTCGCTGGATGACTAAGCTAAGCGACACTAGTGGCCGACACAAACACCTGGCCCATCTAGGAGTGGCACTGCAGTGTCACGCAGGATGTCCCTTCCAAAAAACCCTCCCCAATCAGCACATGACGCAAAGAAAAAAAGAGGCGCAATGAGGTAGCTGACTGTGTGAGTAAGATAAGCGACCCTAGTGGCCGACACAAACACCGGGCCCATTTAGGAGTGGCACTGCAGTGTCACGCAGGATGTCCCTTCCAAAAAACCCTCCCCAATCAGCACATGACGCAAAGAAAAAAAGAGGCGCAATGAGGTAGCTGACTGTGTGAGTAAGATTAGCGACCCTAGTGGCCGACACAAACACCGGGCCCATTTAGGAGTGGCACTGCAGTGTCACGCAGGATGTCCCTTCCAAAAAACCCTCCCCAATCAGCACATGACGCAAAGAAAAAAAGAGGCGCAATGAGGTAGCTGACTGTGTGAGTAAGATTAGCGACCCTAGTGGCCGACACAAACACCGGGCCCATTTAGGAGTGGCACTGCAGTGTCACGCAGGATGTCCCTTCCAAAAAACCCTCCCCAATCAGCACATGACGCAAAGAAAAAAAGAGGCGCAATGAGGTAGCTGACTGTGTGAGTAAGATTAGCGACCCTAGTGGCCGACACAAACACCGGGCCCATTTAGGAGTGGCACTGCAGTGTCACGCAGGATGTCCCTTCCAAAAAACCCTCCCCAATCAGCACATGACGCAAAGAAAAAAAGAGGCGCAATGAGGTAGCTGACTGTGTGAGTAAGATTAGCGACCCTAGTGGCCGACACAAACACCGGGCCCATTTAGGAGTGGCACTGCAGTGTCACGCAGGATGTCCCTTCCAAAAAACCCTCCCCAATCAGCACATGACGCAAAGAAAAAAAGAGGCGCAATGAGGTAGCTGACTGTGTGAGTAAGATTAGCGACCCTAGTGGCCGACACAAACACCGGGCCCATTTAGGAGTGGCACTGCAGTGTCACGCAGGATGTCCCTTCCAAAAAACCCTCCCCAATCAGCACATGACGCAAAGAAAAAAAGAGGCGCAATGAGGTAGCTGACTGTGTGAGTAAGATTAGCGACCCTAGTGGCCGACACAAACACCGGGCCCATTTAGGAGTGGCACTGCAGTGTCACGCAGGATGTCCCTTCCAAAAAACCCTCCCCAATCAGCACATGACGCAAAGAAAAAAAGAGGCGCAATGAGGTAGCTGACTGTGTGAGTAAGATTAGCGACCCTAGTGGCCGACACAAACACCGGGCCCATTTAGGAGTGGCACTGCAGTGTCACGCAGGATGTCCCTTCCAAAAAACCCTCCCCAATCAGCACATGACGCAAAGAAAAAAAGAGGCGCAATGAGGTAGCTGACTGTGTGAGTAAGATTAGCGACCCTAGTGGCCGACACAAACACCGGGCCCATTTAGGAGTGGCACTGCAGTGTCACGCAGGATGTCCCTTCCAAAAAACCCTCCCCAATCAGCACATGACGCAAAGAAAAAAAGAGGCGCAATGAGGTAGCTGACTGTGTGAGTAAGATTAGCGACCCTAGTGGCCGACACAAACACCGGGCCCATTTAGGAGTGTCACTGCAGTGTCACGCAGGATGTCCCTTCCAAAAAACCCTCCCCAATCAGCACATGACGCAAAGAAAAAAAGAGGCGCAATGAGGTAGCTGACTGTGTGAGTAAGATTAGCGACCCTAGTGGCCGACACAAACACCGGGCCCATTTAGGAGTGGCACTGCAGTGTCACGCAGGATGTCCCTTCCAAAAAACCCTCCCCAAACAGCACATGACGCAAAGAAAAATAAAAGAAAAAAAGAGATGGAATTGTCCTTGGGCCCTCCCACCCACCCTTATGTTGTATAAACAAAACAGGACATGCACACTTTAACCAACCCATCATTTCAGTGACAGGGTCTGCCACACGACTGTGACTGATATGACGGGTTGGTTTGGACCCCCCCCAAAAAAGAAGCAATTAATCTCTCCTTGCACAAACTGGCTCTACAGAGGCAAGATGTCCACCTCATCATCACCCTCCGATATATCACCGTGTACATCCCCCTCCTCACAGATTATCAATTCGTCCCCACTGGAATCCACCATCTCAGCTCCCTGTGTACTTTGTGGAGGCAATTGCTGCTGGTCAATGTCTCCGCGGAGGAATTGATTATAATTCATTTTAATGAACATCATCTTCTCCACATTTTCTGGATGTAACCTCGTACGCCGATTGCTGACAAGGTGAGCGGCGGCACTAAACACTCTTTCGGAGTACACACTTGTGGGAGGGCAACTTAAGTAGAATAAAGCCAGTTTGTGCAATGGCCTCCAAATTGCCTCTTTTTCCTGCCAGTATAAGTATGGACTGTGTGACGTGCCTACTTGGATGCGGTCACTCATATAATCCTCCACCATTCTTTCAATGGTGAGAGAATCATATGCAGTGACAGTAGACGACATGTCCGTAATCGTTGTCAGGTCCTTCAGTCCGGACCAGATGTCAGCATCAGCAGTCGCTCCAGACTGCCCTGCATCACCGCCAGCGGGTGGGCTCGGAATTCTGAGCCTTTTCCTCGCACCCCCAGTTGCGGGAGAATGTGAAGGAGGAGATGTTGACAGGTCGCGTTCCGCTTGACTTGACAATTTTCTCACCAGCAGGTCTTTCAACCCCAGCAGACTTGTGTCTGCCGGAAAGAGAGATCCAAGGTAGGCTTTAAATCTAGGATCGAGCACGGTGGCCAAAATGTAGTGCTCTGATTTCAACAGATTGACCACCCGTGAATCCTTGTTAAGCGAATTAAGGGCTCCATCCACAAGTCCCACATGCCTAGTGGAATCGCTCCATGTTAGCTCCTCCTTCAATGTCTCCAGCTTCTTCTGCAAAAGCCTGATGAGGGGAATGACCTGACTCAGGCTGGCAGTGTCTGAACTGACTTCACGTGTGGCAAGTTCAAAGGGCATCAGAACCTTGCACAACGTTGAAATCATTCTCCACTGCGCTTGAGACAGGTGCATTCCACCTCCTATATCGTGCTCAATTGTATAGGCTTGAATGGCCTTTTGCTGCTCCTCCAACCTCTGAAGCATATAGAGGGTTGAATTCCACCTCGTTACCACTTCTTGCTTCAGATGATGGCAGGGCAGGTTCAGTAGTTTTTGGTGGTGCTCCAGTCTTCTGTACATGGTGCCTGTACGCCGAAAGTGTCCCGCAATTTTTCTGGCCACCAACAGCATCTCTTGCACGCCCCTGTCGTTTTTTAAATAATTCTGCACCACCAAATTCAAGGTATGTGCAAAACATGGGACGTGCTGGAATTTGCCCATATTTAATGCACACACAATATTGCTGGCGTTGTCCGATGCCACAAATCCACAGGAGAGTCCAATTGGGGTAAGCCATTCCGCGATGATCTTCCTCAGTTGCCGTAAGAGGTTTTCAGCTGTGTGCGTATTCTGGAAACCGGTGATACAAAGCGTAGCCTGCCTAGGAAAGAGTTGGCGTTTGCGAGATGCTGCTACTGGTGCCGCCGCTGCTGTTCTTGCGGCGGGAGTCCATACATCTACCCAGTGGGCTGTCACAGTCATATAGTCCTGACCCTGCCCTGCTCCACTTGTCCACATGTCCGTGGTTAAGTGGACATTGGGTACAACTGCATTTTTTAGGACACTGGTGAGTCTTTTTCTGACGTCCGTGTACATTCTCGGTATCGCCTGCCTAGAGAAGTGGAACCTAGATGGTATTTGGTAACGGGGGCACACTGCCTCAATAAATTGTCTAGTTCCCTGTGAACTAACGGCGGATACCGGACGCACGTCTAACACCAACATAGTTGTCAAGGCCTCAGTTATCCGCTTTGCAGCAGGATGACTGCTGTGATATTTCATCTTCCTCGCAAAGGACTGTTGAACAGTCAATTGCTTACTGGAAGTAGTACAAGTGGGCTTACGACTTCCCCTCTGGGATGACCATCGACTCCCAGCAGCAACAACAGCAGCGCCAGCAGCAGTAGGCGTTACACGCAAGGATGCATCGGAGGAATCCCAGGCAGGAGAGGACTCGTCAGAATTGCCAGTGACATTGCCTGCAGGACTATTGGCATTCCTGGGGAAGGAGGAAATTGACACTGAGGGAGTTGGTGGGGTGGTTTGCGTGAGCTTGGTTACAAGAGGAAGGGATTTACTGGTCAGTGGACTGCTTCCGCTGTCACCCAAAGTTTTTGAACTTGTCACTGACTTATTATGAATGCGCTGCAGGTGACGTATAAGGGAGGATGTTCCGAGGTGGTTAACGTCCTTACCCCTACTTATTACAGCTTGACAAAGGGAACACACGGCTTGACACCTGTTGTCCGCATTTCTGTTGAAATAGTTCCACACCGAAGAGCTGATTTTTTTGGTATTTTCACCAGGCATGTCAACGGCCATATTCCTCCCACGGACAACAGGTGTCTCCCCGGGTGCCTGACTTAAACAAACCACCTCACCATCAGAATCCTCCTGGTCAATTTCCTCCCCAGCGCCAGCAACACCCATATCCTCCTCATCCTGGTGTACTTCAACACTGACATCTTCAATCTGACTATCAGGAACTGGACTGCGGGTGCTCCTTCCAGCACTTGCAGGGGGCGTGCAAATGGTGGAAGGCGCATGCTCTTCACGTCCAGTGTTGGGAAGGTCAGGCATCGCAACCGACACAATTGGACTCTCCTTGTGGATTTGGGATTTCGAAGAACGCACAGTTCTTTGCGGTGCTACTGCTTTTGCCAGCTTGAGTCTTTTCATTTTTCTAGCGAGAGGCTGAGTGCCTCCATCCTCATGTGAAGCTGAACCACTAGCCATGAACATAGGCCAGGGCCTCAGCCGTTCCTTGCCACTCCGTGTGGTAAATGGCATATTGGCAAGTTTACGCTTCTCCTCCGACAATTTTATTTTAGGTTTTGGAGTCCTTTTTTTACTGATATTTGGTGTTTTGGATTTGACATGCTCTGTACTATGACATTGGGCATCGGCCTTGGCAGACGACGTTGCTGGCATTTCATCGTCTCGGCCATGACTAGTGGCAGCAGCTTCAGCACGAGGTGGAAGTGGATCTTGATCTTTCCCTAATTTTGGAACCTCAACATTTTTGTTCTCCATATTTTAATAGGCACAACTAAAAGGCACCTCAGGTAAACAATGGAGATGGATGGATACTAGTATACAATTATGGACGGACTGCCGAGTGCCGACACAGAGGTAGCTACAGCCGTGAACTACCGTACTGTGTCTGCTGCTAATATAGACTGGTTGATAAAGAGATGTCGTAGTATGTATGTATGAAGAAGAAAGAAAAAAAAACCACGGTTAGGTGGTATACAATTATGGACGGACTGCCGAGTGCCGACACAGAGGTAGCCACAGCCGTGAACTACCGTACTGTACTGTGTCTGCTGCTAATATAGACTGGTTGATAAAGAGATGTCGTAGTATGTATGTATGAAGAAGAAAGAAAAAAAAACCACGGGTAGGTGGTATACAATTATGGACGGACTGCCGAGTGCCGACACAGAGGTAGCCACAGCCGTGAACTACCGTACTGTACTGTGTCTGCTGCTAATATAGACTGGTTGATAAAGAGATGTAGTAGTATGTATGTATAAAGAAGAAAGAAAAAAAAACCACGGGTAGGTGGTATACAATTATGGACGGACTGCCGAGTGCCGACACAGAGGTAGCCACAGCCGTGAACTACCGTACTGTACTGTGTCTGCTGCTAATATAGACTGGTTGATAAAGAGATGTCGTAGTATGTATGTATGAAGAAGAAAGAAAAAAAAAACACGGTTAGGTGGTATACAATTATGGACGGACTGCCGAGTGCCGACACAGAGGTAGCCACAGCCGTGAACTACCGTACTGTACTGTGTCTGCTGCTAATATAGACTGGTTGATAAAGAGATGTCGTAGTATGTATGTATAAAGAAGAAAGAAAAAAAAACCACGGTTAGGTGGTATACAATTATGGACGGACTGCCGAGTGCCGACACAGAGGTAGCCACAGCCGTGAACTACCGTACTGTACTGTGTCTGCTGCTAATATAGACTGGTTGATAAAGAGATGTCGTAGTATGTATGTATGTATGAAGAAGAAAGAAAAAAAAACCACGGTTAGGTGGTATACAATTATGGACGGACTGCCGAGTGCCGACACAGAGGTAGCCACAGCCGTGAACTACCGTACTGTACTGTGTCTGCTGCTAATATAGACTGGTTGATAAAGAGATGTCGTAGTATGTATGTATAAAGAAGAAAGAAAAGAAAACCACGGTTAGGTGGTATACAATTATGGACGGACTGCCGAGTGCCGACACAGAGGTAGCCACAGCCGTGAACTACCGTACTGTACTGTGTCTGCTGCTAATATAGACTGGTTGATAAAGAGATGTAGTAGTATGTATGTATAAAGAAGAAAGAAAAAAAAACCACGGGTAGGTGGTATACAATTATGGATGGACTGCCGAGTGCCGACACAGAGGTAGCTACAGCCGTGAACTACCGTACTGTGTCTGCTGCGACTGGATGATAAATAATGACATAAAAAATATATATATATCACTACTGCAGCCGGACAGGTATATATATTATATAATGACGGACCTGCTGGACACTGTCTGTCAGCAGAATGAGTTTTTTATAGAATAAAAAAAAAAACACCACACAAGTGAAGTCACACGACGAGTGTTTAACTTTTTCAGGCAATCACAATATAGTATACTACTAACTATACTGGTGGTCAGTGTGGTCAGGTCACTGGTCAGTCACACTGGCAGTGGCACTCCTGCAGCAAAAGTGTGCACTGTTTAATTTTAATATAATATGTACTCCTGGCTCCTGCTATAACCTATAACTGGCACTGCAGTGCTCCCCAGTCTCCCCCACAATTATAAGCTGTGTGAGCTGAGCACAGTCAGATATATAATATATACATAGATGATGCAGCACACTGGGCTGAGCAGTGCACACAGATATGGTATGTGACTGTCTTGTACTCCTGGCTCCTGCTATAACCTATAACTGGCACTGCAGTGCTCCCCAGTCTCCCCCACAATTATAAGCTGTGTGAGCTGAGCACAGTCAGATATATAATATATACATAGATGATGCAGGCATGCAGCACACTGGGCTGAGCAGTGCACACAGATATGGTATGTGACTGAGTCACTGTGTGTACCGTTTTTTTCAGGCAGAGAACGGATATATTAAATAAAACAACTGCACTGCTGGTGGTCACTGTGGTCAGTCACTAAACTCTGCACTCTCTTCTACAGTATCAGCCTCAGGTCAATCTCTCTCTCTCTCTCCTAATCTAAATGGAGAGGACGCCAGCCACGTCCTCTCCCTATCAATCTCAATGCACGTGTGAAAATGGCGGCGACGCGCGGCTCCTTATATAGAATCCGAGTCTCGCGAGAATCCGACAGCGTCATGATGACGTTCGGGCGCGCTCGGGTTAACCGAGCAAGGCGGGAAGATCCGAGTCGCTCGGACCCGTGAAAAAAAACATGAAGTTCGTGCGGGTTCGGATTCAGAGAAACCGAACCCGCTCATCTCTAATAAATACGGAGGGGGATGCTGAGTCTCTTCAGAACAACTTAGTGAAACTAGACGCATGGGCAGCTAAATGGAGAATGAGATTCAATACCCACAAGTGAGGGGTAATGCATTGTGGTAGCAAGAACAAAAACAACACCTACATACTAAATGGGGTAATATTAGGGTATTCTGTACTGGAAAAAGACTTGGGTGTTCACCTAGGTAGCAAACTAATACCCCTTTTACACTCGCAGAAAAATCCTGGGATATTGCACGTGAACGCGCATCATCCCGGGATTCTTCTCAGTGTAAATGGGTACAGGGACAATTTCCCAGGACGAGCATCCCGGGATTTCATCCCAGGTCAAAAGCAGGGTTGAACCCGGGACCGTCCCGGGAAGCTGGGTAGTGTGAAAGGGCCCGTCCCGGGATTCACTACCCGGGACTGTTAAAAGGCCTCCGATTGGAGCTTTCATGGGCTCAGAAAAGATGATGTCATCTTTCAGAGCCCTGGGGAGCGTCCTTGATGCGTGTGAGGAAGGCAGCATGGCGACCTGGACAGACCTGGAGGTGAGAGAGTTGCTGAGCATTAGGGGAGAGGAGGAAATAATGAGGCAGATCACAGGCACAGTTAAAGATGCAGTAATTTATCAAAACATCTCCAAGATGCTGCAAGCCAGGGGAATCATCCGCACACAGCAGCAAGTATGGTACTCATCCTGGATGATATGAGGGCTCTCCTCCTGCGCAAATATTGGCGGCGACTAGCAGCCCTATCCAGCATAAATTGCGCCCTCCTCCTCCTCATGAAATATATGTGCAGTATACTGCACAGTGTGACAAGCTGCATCATGCTGTCAGTGGCTGTATGAAACATCTGCAAAGCAGAAAGAATCATGAGCTCAGGCATACACACTGTTACTCCGTCGGCCATGACTGCAGCAATGGTGTGAGCAGGCACCACCCCTCCCTTTGTTGACTAGTGTGACCTCATCAATGTGAGCCAGAAAAGGCCATTTCTAATGACATACATGTGCATTTGCAGGAATATCCCGGGATCAGTGTAAATGGGGCTGTCCCGGGTCGATCCCAGGTCTTAGTGCAGTGTGAAAGGGGTCAGTCGCGGGAAGGCATCCCGGGACGCATCCCGGGAAGCAACCCGGGAGTGACCCGGGAGTGCGAGTGTAAAAGGGGTATTAGTAGCAGTACCCAAAGTAGGATTGCAGCAAAGAATGCTAATAAGATATTAGCATGCATAAAACGGGGAATTGATGCAAGGGACGATAGTGTTATACTACCATTATATCAATCACTAGTGAGGCCACATCGAGAATACTGTGTACAATTTTGGGCACCATACTTCAAAAAGGATATCCTGGAGCTTGAAAAGGTTCAGAGGCGGGTGACCATACTAATCAAGGGAATGGAGAATCTGGAATAAGAGGAAAGGCTTGCAAGACTAGGCATGTTTACACTGGAAAAGAGGAGACTAAGAGGGGACATGATCAACATCTACAAATATATAAGGGGACAATATACAGAGCATGCACGGGACCTGTTTTTGATAAGATCAGCTCAGAGGACACGTGGGCACTCGCTTAGGTTAGAGGAGAGGAGATTCTGCACAATGCGGCGAAAGGGTTTTTTCACAGTATAGACAATACGTGTTTGGAATTCCCTGCCTGAGGAAGTAGTAACGGCAGACTCAGTCAACACCTTTAAGAATGGGTTAGATAAATTCCTAATGGATAAGGATATTCAGGGTTATAGTGCTTAGTCACGCACTATAGTTATTAAAACAAAACGGCTGTCATTAAAACAAAAAGGCTGACATCAGCATGAGGCAAAATTAGTCCTAAAAACTGCATAGGAGACCACCAATAGGTTGAACTCGGTGGACAAATTGTCTTTTTTTCAACCTTAGATACTATGTTACTATGTATTTGTATGTAAGTTGGTTCTACAGATTCTGAACCTGCCGTGGGAATAATCCTACCAGTGTGTATTTGTTAATAAATCCCATGGGAGGCAAATCAGCCAATGATGGCACCTTCTTGAGCTGTGTACACACGGCGCAATGCGCTGTTTGCCTGACACTGGCTATTCGATGAGGCCGGAGCCCAGCCCTGCCGATATAGTCAATGTTGGACTGCCTGTGCAGTATATCTTTTCTTGCGATGGCGCTCGCGTGGGACCGCGCATCAGCATCGCAAGCTGTGTTCACACAGTGTAATATGCACTAACTTTCCTTACAATTTTCACTATACAGGTTGAGTATCCCTTATCCAAAATGCTTGGGACCAGACGGATTTTGGATATGGGATTTTTCCGTATTTTGGAATAATTGCATACCATAATGAGATATCATGCTGATGTTACCTAAATCTAAGCACAGAATGCATTTATGTTTCATATACACCTTATACACACAGCCTGAAGGTCATTATAGACAATATTTTTTTATAACTTTGTGCATTAAACAGTTTGTGTACATTGAGCCATCAAAAAACAAAGGTTTCACTATCTCACTCTCACTCAAAAAAGTCTGTATTTCGGAATATTCCGTATTTCGGATATTTGGATATGGGATACTCAACCTGTATAGTGAAAATTGTAAGGAAAGTTAAGTGCATATCGCACCATGTGAACACACCTTATGAATTAGTTTTATTTGAGGGATATTGTTACCCTAAGGGATATGATTAATGACTCCCACTATTGAAATGATAATAGAAGGGGATTTAATGTTCAGGTTGTAGAGATATAGTATTCATATATTTCAAGAGACTATAGGGTCTATTTACTAAGCCTTGGATGGAGATAAAAAGCACAGAGATAAAGTGCCAGGCAATCAGCAACTACTTGGCATGTAACAGACTGCATTTGAAAAATGACAGGAGCTGATTGGCTGGTACTTTATCTCCTTGTGCTTTATCTCCATCCAAGGCTTAGTAAATAGACCCCTATATTCTCTACGGTGGTAGTCACAGTTTAACTAGAGATATGCGCCGGACCTGATGATTTGGATTTTTCAGTGGGATTTGCCAAACAGTCCTGACGGGCTTTGGATTTGGATTTTTTTTTTAATTGTAAAAAAATGCCAAAATCACATAATGTTTGTGTTTTTTCTGTCCCTAGTATGTTATTAACCTCAATAGCATTCATTTCCAGTCATTTGCAGACAATTTTGACCACCTCACAGTGTTGTTTTCATCCACTCTAGGTCAAAGTCTGCAGCGAGCTGGCTGGTTACTTACTAGTTACGACAGAGCAGCGGCACAAACAGATGGCAGATTGTAGCATATATATGAAACACTGCCACACAGCAGTGGGATAAATGAACGGTGGTGCAAGATGGAATTGTCCTTGGCCACTCCCACTCACCCTTCTGTTGGATACTAAACAGGACATGCACAGTTTTGCTGCCTTAGTGGTTTTTAGTTTTTGTACACCTCTAACGTTTGAGTGACAAGGTCTTTCCTTGTCATGAGAGGCAGAAGATGCCTCACCAACAGTTGCAGAATCACCAGTCATAAACATAAGCCAAGGCCTGAGTCTTTCCTTGCCACTGCGTGATGTGAATGGCATGTTGCAAATTTTAAGTTTTTATTTTTCTTACTGCTTGAGGTATTTTTTTTTCTTTACCAGTTGTGGAAACTCTCTATGCCCTTAGCAGCTGATTAGTAATAGATGACATTAAATCGGCTTAATGACTGGTGGCAGCAGCCGGTGCGCTAGTATTTGGTTCTGTAAACTGATTGTTATCCATTTTTCAATTTACAGATCACAATTCACAAATCAGGGGTGCAGTGCACACAACAAACAATGTAAAGAGCAAAGATTTTTTTTATTTTTTAGGCGGCTCAGCTTGTCCCACACTGCGTGGAGTCAGACCGCTTTCACACACGGTACTATATAACTATGGTGTACGGGGGCGTGGTCTGGCTGCTGAAGGAGGCAGCTGTGTATTAGTGGAGCTCCCGGGACCCACAGCAAAAAACGCTCAAACTGCACTCACCTAAAACCTCCTACCTGCCCCAACACCTTCTCTGCACTTCTTGTACCCCCTGCTGAGTCCCCCGAGGTACCGCGGAATCGGGGAGCAGTTTTAACTGCTCCCGCGGGTTGCGGCCTACGGGGATCACGGAAGCCGGGGCCTCGATTTTGACCTCCAGCTGGAGATGGTTCCAGGACCCGTTGCTCGGCCCGCGAATCTCCTCCGAAGCTCTGGGCCTCTCGCTGCCGCTAGCCGCTGACCGCGACTAAGCGTACCTCCCGGCTCTCTACTACAATTATAACACTCCCACCCGGCAGGGACCCGGAGAAGCGTCGCGCGGGGTGGAACAGGCGGGAGCCCGGCGGCCATCTTGAAAGCAAGGCCTGAGGTGTTTCTGTGAAGCCGGGGACTGAAATAGAGACTCCCCCCCCCCCCCCCCCCCCCCGGATCCGTTCTGACACTCGGCCGAGTGCTGCACTCCGGAGACAGAGCCTACACCTGCCCACATCGAGAGGCGGCGGCAGGCGGGGAAGGAGATCGCGGGCCGTGGAGACGTAAGCCCCTTGAACTTTCGCCCCTGAGGCGCGGCGGCGGTGACGGAGGTCCGGAATACCCGCGGACCAGACGGAGGCGACGGCTGGTAGGTTTTTACTAGCCTGCCAGTCCCTCGCCACCCGGCGGCCCGGCGGCATCCATTGCACCCCTCCCGCCCCCTGTCGCTCAGCCAGAAAGGCGCCCAGCTTGAGCCCGACATCCGAGGCCTCCACCACCCCACATCCGTGGGCCGGGGACTGAAGTTTGGAAGAGGCCCGGCCGTGAGTTCCGGGACCGGAACGAGACACGGCGGGCCCCAAGCACACGCCCTCGACCACCTTCCTCATCCAGAGGGCCCCTCCCCACATGTGGCAGGCCTAATAATAGCTTCTATCAGCACTCAATGTATGGGGGTATTCATTATTTAATATTATATACCCCAATAACACACAGCTCATTGATGTGAATACACCCCTTGGAGACCCTGCACCATTTATTTCATCATATCCCACTGTGCCTGCTGAGTCCCATAGAGGACCCTTTATGATTTACAGTTCTGATATTATACCTACTGGGACCAGTGGGATTAACTCCTAATCTTCAGTGGCAGTGCCCTTTGCGATTTATGTCTTGAGCTGGAGCTCCCTCTAGTGGCCTATCCATATACATAGTTATACATGTGTCACTCAGGTCCCATTATACTTACCTGAGAGAATCTGCAAAGGAAGTGGGTCGCTCCCTGGGAGCCGGCAATGCGGGCACCTCATGTCTACCTCCACATTACCGAAGAAGCAGGATCTGATGCCATTTATGTGCCTGTTATTCTAATAACGATCACCGATTAATGACGTGCTAGTGCCATTCCATTGGGAGTCACCATGCTATAGGCACTTCATAGCGCACCAAGCAATGCCAAGTCTACACTTATGATACCTCTTGCAATCAAGTATTCATCTACTCATTTTTAAGCATGGTTAGATCCGGGAAAAAAAAATGTAATACCACACAACCTAAGGAGACCGCGACCCAACCGGGAATGAGATCGTTCCTACAACCTACTCCCGCAAGGCTATCCGGAAACCTCTCTCCCTCCAGCCCGTCTTCCTGTCATTCTGCTTCCTCTGCTTCCCCGTCAATGATGGAGCAACCTATTTTACACACTCACAGCGATACCGCTCTTCAAGATATCCTGCAATTCATGAAAACACTCCCAACTAAGCAGGATATCCAAGATACCATGCAAAGGGAGCTGGCATCAATCAAACAAGCTCTCTGAAAGGGTAAACACACTGGAAGAGCACCGAGACTCCACTGATATCTTTCTGGGGTCCTTAACAGACGTTATCAAATCCCAGTCGGAAGAGATCAGATTGCTACGGTCCCGTGTATCGGATTTAGATAACAGAGGGAGGAGGAACAATATCCGGGTGAGAGGTGTTCCGGGGGAGGTCCCACAGGCGGGCATAGTGGATGCCTTGACGATAATCTTCAACACAATTCTGGGCAAAGACCCAGCCGCCGTCATAACATTTGATAGAGCCCACCGCGCTCTAAAACCAAGGGGGCTTTCCTCCGATCGACCCCGAGACGTCATATGTCGCCTGCATTATTACTCCCAGAAGGAAGAAATCATGAATAAAGCGCGTCATATTGATGACTTGAACTACAACGGCGACCCTATCTCCATTTTTCAAGATCTCTCCTGGCACACCCTACAAAAAAGGAAGATTCTCCGCCCCCTGACGGATGAACTCCGCAAGCGACAGCTGAAATATAGATGGGGTTTCCCTTTCAGCCTACAAGTATCTTCCTCAGGCAAGATACACTCTCTCCACACCACATCTGACCTCCCTACTTTCTGCTCCGGTCTCGGTCTCGCACCCTTAAAGGTCCCAGACTGGGACTTCACCCCCCCGGATCTACACCCACCACAGCCTTCAGGAGGGGGAGAGCCATGGCAAGTGGTCGGCAGTGCTCAAAAGAAATCCTCGAAACCACTTTCTCCACGCCAGGATCACCTCCCCACCTGAAGAAATTATCTCCCACTATTTCGCTCAATGAACTCTGCTGTTTTCTCTGGGAGGACTGAATATCCTGACTGTAAGGTACCGGGTGAGACACGTTACACGCGGCCTAGTGCCAATTTGACCTCGTTTTGCTGTGTTCCCTTTTCCTCCCCCTCCCCCCCGGTCTCATTCTCAGTCCTAAAATTCAGCGACGGGACTTTATTAGAAGTTAATTACTTGTTTCCACCTATTAATATTATTGGTTATTATAAGCTTTACTAAATTAGTATTGTACTATTACGATGTTTATGCTAAAAATAGTGCCTGTAGGGGTGACTCCCTTACCCCGATCCCGCATACGGCCACCGTGCCCCATGGGGATGCTGGTTAATATACCTACCAACTCCCCCATTGCGGATGTTACTATATTTACAATGTTTCTATTTTTTGTAACCTGCTCTTTTCTTCACTCTTTTTCTCCTCATTGTTCTTTTATGTTTTTTTATTTCTCTAACGTCCTAGTGGATGCTGGGAACTCCGAAAGGACCATGGGGAATAGCGGCTCCGCAGGAGACTGGGCACAAAGTAAAAGCTTTAGGACTAGCTGGTGTGCACTGGCTCCTCCCCCTATGACCCTCCTCCAAGCCTCAGTTAGATTTTGTGCCCGAACGAGAAGGGTGCAATCTAGGTGGCTCTCCTGAGCTGCTTAGAGTAAAAGTTTAAATAGGTTTTACAGATGCTGAAGCAAGAAGAGGTCTATAAATCGGCGGCAGAAGACTTTCCTGTCTTCATAAGGTAGCGCACAGCACTGCAGCTGTGCGCCATTGCTCTCAGCACACTTCACACTCCGGTCACTGAGGGTGCAGGACGCTGGGGGGGGGCGTCCTGGGAAGCAATGAATTTACCTTAGTTGGCGAAAAATACATCACATATAGCTCCTGGGCTATATGGATGTATTTAACCCCTGCCAGTTTTCCAGTAAAAAGCGGGAGAAGAGCCCGCCGTGAAGGGGGCGGGGCCTATCTCCTCAGCACACAGCGCCATTTTTCCCACACAGCTCCGCTGGTAGGAAGGCTCCCAGAATCTCCCCTGCATCCTGCAACTACAGAAACAGGGTAAAAAAGAGAGGGGGGCACTTATTTGGCAAAATAACAGATATAAGCAGCTATAAGGGATAGACACTTATTGTAAGGTTGTCCCTATACATATATAGCGCTCTGGTGTGTGCTGGCAAACTCTCCCTCTGTCTCCCCAAAGGGCTAAGTGGGTCCTGTCCTCTATCAGAGCATTCCCTTTGTGTGTGCTGGGTGTCGGTACGTGTGTGTCGACATGTATGAGGAGGAAAATGATGTGGAGGCGGAGCAGAGTGTCTGTAACAGTGATGTCACCCCCTAGGGGGTCGACACCTGAGTGGATGTACTGTTGAAAATTACGTGACAGTGTCAGCTCTATATAAAAAAACAGTGGTTGACATGAGACAGCCGGCTACTCAGCTTGTGCCTGTCCAGACGTCTCATAGGCCGTCAGGCAGATGGCAGATACAGACGCCGACACGGATACTGACTCCTGTGTCGACGGTTAAGAGACAACCGTGATTTCCAGTAGGGCCACACGTTACATGATTGAGACAATGGAAAATGTTTTATACATTTCTGATAATACGAGTACCACCAAAAAAGGGGTATTATGTTCGGTGAGGGAAAAACTACCTGTAGTTTTCCTGAATCTGAGAAATAAAATGTGTGATGATGCGTGGGTTTCCCCCCGATAACAATTAATAATTTCTTAAAAAGTATTGGCTGCATACCCTTTCCCGCCAGAGGTTAGGATGCATTGGGAAACACCCCCTAGGGGGGATAAGGCGCTCACACGCTTGTAAGAACAAGGGCTCTACCCTCTCATGAGATGGCCGCCCTTAAGGATCCTGCTGATAGAAAGCAGGAGGGTATCCAAAAAAAAAAAAGGTATTTACACACATACTGGTGTTATACTGCGACCAGCTATCGCCTCAGCCTGGAGGTGCAGTGCTGGGTTGGCATGGTCGGATTCCCTGACTGGAAATATTGATATCCTAGATAAGGATAGTATATTATTGCCTATAGAGCATTTAAAAGATGCATTTCTATATATGCATGATGCACAGCGGAAAAATTGCCGACTGGCATCAAGTATAAGTGCGTTGTCCAATTCTACCAGTAAAATGGTCAGGTGATGCGGATTCCAAACGTCATTTGGAAGTATTGCCTTTGAAAGGGGACATTTGGGGTCGGTCTTTTAGACCTGGTGGCCACGGCAACAGCTGGGAAATCCACGTTTGTACCCCAGGTCGCCTCTCAAAATAAGACGCCGTATTATCAGGGGCAGTCCTTTGTTGGCAAGCGGACAAAAGGTTCCTCTTTTCTGCTCGTGACAGAGGGAGAGGAAAAAGGCTGCAGAGATCAGCCAGTTCCCAGGAACAGAAACCCTTTCCAGCCTCTGCCAAGCCCTCAGTATGACGCTAGGGCTTTACAAGCTCAGGCACGGTGGGGGCCCGTTCTCAATGAATTTCAGTGCGCAGTGGGCTCACTCGCAAGTAGACCCCTGGATCCTTCAGGTAATATCTCAGGGGTACATATTGGAATTCGAGACGTCTCCCCCTCGCCGTTTCCAAAAGTCGACTTTACCGACGTCTCCCTCTGACAGGGAGGCAGTTTTGGAAGCCATTCACAAGCTGTATTCCCAGCAGGTGATAATCAAGGTACCCCTCCTGCAACAGGGAACGGGGTATTATTCCACACTATTGTGGTACCGAAGCCAGACGGCTCGGTGAGACCGATTCTAAAATCTAAAATCTTTGAACACTTACATACAGAGGTTCAAATTCAAGATTGAGTCACTCAGAGCAGTGATTGCGAACCTGGAAGAAGGGGACTACATGATGTCTCGGGACATCAAGGATGCTTACCTTCATGTCAAAATTTACCCTTCTCACCAAGGGTACCTCAGGTTTATGGTACAGAACTGTCACTATCAGTTCAGACGCTGCCGTAGGGATGGTCCACGGCACCCCGGGTCTTTACCAAGGTAATGGCCGAAATGATGATGTTCCTTCGAAGGAAGGGAATTTTAGTTATCCCTTACTTGGACGATTCCCTGATAAGGGTAAGATCCAGGGAACAGTTGGAGGTCGGTGTAGCACTATCTCAGATAGTGTTGCGGCAGCACGATTGGATTCTCAATATTCCAAAATCGCAGCTGGTTCCGTCGACGTGTCTTCTGTTCCTAGGGATGATCCTGGACACAGTCCAGAAAAAGGTGTTTCTCCCGGAGGAGAAAGCCAGGGAGTTATCCGAGCTAGTCAGGAACCTCCTCAAACCGAGCCAAGTCTCAGTGCATCAATGCACAAGGGTTCTGGGTAAAATGGGGGCTTCCTACGAAGCAATCCCATTCGGCAGATTCCACGCAAGAACTTTCCAGTGGGACCTGCTGGACAAATGGTCCGGGTCGCATCTTCAGATGCATCAGCGGATAACCCTGTCACCAAGGACAAGGGTGTCCCTCCTGTGGTGGTTGCAGAGTGCTCATCTTCTAGAGGGCCGCAGATTCGGCATTCAGGACTGGGTCCTGGTAACCACGGATGCCAGCCTGCGAGGCTGGGGAGCAGTCACACAGGGAAGGAATATCCAGGACTTATGGTCAAGCCTGGAGACATCACTTCACATAAATATCCTGAAGCTAAGGGACATTTACAATGCTCTAAGCTTAGCAAGACCTTTGCTTCAAGGACAGCCGGTGTTGATCCAGTCGGACAACATCACGGCAGTCACCCACGTAAACAGACAGGGTGGCACAAGAAGCAGAAGGGCAATGACAGAAGCTGCAAGGATTCTTCGCTGGGCGGAAAATCATGGGATAGCACTGTCAGCAGTATTCATTCCGGGAGTGGACAACTGGGAAGCAGACTTCCTCAGCACGACCTCCACCCGGGGAGAGTGGGGACTTCACCCAGAAGTCTTCCACAGGATTATAAACCGTTGGGAAAAACTCGACAGGTATTGCGCCAGGTCCAGGGACCCTCAGGCAATAGCTGTAGACGCTCTGGTAACACCGTGGGTGTACCAGTCAGGGTATGTGTTTCCTCCTCTGCCTCTCATACCCAAGGTACTGAGATTGATAAGATGGTGAGGAGTAAGCACTATATTCGTGGCTCCGGATTGGCCAAGAAGGACTTGGTAACCGGAACTTCAAGAGATGCTCACGGAGGATCCGTGGCCTCTACCTCTAAGAAGGGACCTGCTCCAGCAAGGACCCTGTCTGTTCCAAGACTTACCGCGGCTGCGTTTGACGGCATGGCGGTTGAACGCCGGATCCTGAAGGAAAAAGGGCATTCCGGATGAAGTCATCCATATCCCGATCAAAGCCAGGAAGGATGTAACCGCAAAAACATTATCACCGCAATTGGCGAAAATATGTTGCGTGGTGCGAGGCCAGTAAGGCCCGACGGTGGAAATTCGACTGGGTCGATTCCTACATTTCCTGCAAACAGGAGTGTCTATGGGCCTGAAATTGGGGTCCATTAAGGTTCAAATTTCGGCCCTGTCAATTTTCTTCCAAAAAGAACTAGCTTCAGTCCCTGAAGTTCAGACGTTTGTAAAAGGGGTACTGCATATACAGCCTCCTTTTGTGCCTCCAGTGGCACTTGGGATCTCAATGTAGTTTTTTTTTGGATTCCAAAAGTCACATTGGTTTGAACCACTTAAATCTGTGGAGTTAAAATATCTCACATGGAAAGTGGTCATGCTGTTGGCCCTGGCCTGGGCCAGGCGCGTGTCAGAATTGGCGGCTTTATCCTGTAAAAGCCCTTATCTGATTTTCCATTCGGACAGGGCGGAATTGAGGACTCGTCCTCAATTTCTCCCTAAGGTGTTTTCAGCATTTCACTTAAACCAACCTATTGTGGTGCCTGCGGCTACTAGGGACTTGGAGGATTCCAAGTTGCTGGACGTAGTCAGGGCCCTGAAAATATATGTTTCCTGGACGGCTGGAGTCAGAAAATCTGACTCGCTGTTTATCCTGTATGCACCCAACAAGCTGGGTGCTCCTGCTTCTAAGCAGACGATTGCTCGTTGGATTTGCAGTACAATTCAGCTTGCACATTCTGTGGCAGGCCTGCCACAGCCAAAATCTGTAAAGCCCATTCCACACGGAAAGTGGGCTCATCTTGGGCGGCTGCCCGAGGGGTCTCGGCTTTACAACTTTGCCGAGCAGCTACTTGGTCAGGGGCAAACACGTTTGCTAAATTCTACAAATTTGATACCCTGGCTGAGGAGGACCTGGAGTTCTCTCATTCGGTGCTGCAGAGTCATCCGCACTCTCCCGCCCGTTTGGGAGCTTTGGTATAATCCCCATGGTCCTTTCGGAGTTCCCAGCATCCACTAGGACGTTAGAGAAAATAAGAATTTACTTACCGATAATTCTATTTCTCATAGTCCGTAGTGGATGCTGGGCGCCCATCCCAAGTGCGGATTGTCTGCATTACTTGTACATAGTTATTGTTACAAAAATCGGGTTATTGTTGTTGTGAGCCATCTTTTCAGAGGCTCCTTCTGTTATCATGCTGTTAACTGGGTTCAGATCACAAGTTGTACGGTGTGATTGGTGTGGCTGGTAATGAGTCTTACCCGGGATTCAAAATCCTTCCTTATTGTGTACGCTCGTCCGGGCACAGTATCCTAACTGAGGCTTGGAGGAGGGTCATAGGGGGAGGAGCCAGTGCACACCAGCTAGTCCTAAAGCTTTTACTTTGTGCCCAGTCTCCTGCGGAGCCGCTATTCCCCATGGTCCTTTCGGAGTTCCCAGCATCCACTACGGACTATGAGAAATAGAATTATCGGTAAGTAAATTCTTATTTTTTTTGGTGAACTGTCCGAGTGCTATGCTTCTTTGTGTTGTGATACAGTGTGATGTCTATTTCAGAAGTAATTAAATTCACCTCGATCAATGCAAAGGGACTCAACACCCCCGAGAAAAGATCCCATTTACTTCGGACACTACGATCCGACAGGGTGGATGTGGCTCTAATTCAGGAGACGCATTTTAAGATCTCTACTCGAGGCCCCTCCCTAGTAAATCAAAGATATCCCCTGGCTTTCTATTCCAATAACCCTGAAAGTAAATCTAAGGGAGTCGCCATAATTTTTTCCAAAGCCCTCCAAGTGTCTAATGTCTCGGTCCATAAACTTGTCCCATGGAGGTTACTGGTAGTCCAATGCACTATATTTTCCCAGGCATACACCCTCATATCCCTTTACGCGCCAAATCAAGGCCAAGTACCCTTTTTTCGATCCTTCCTTCCCCGGCTTGAAGCCCTTGCGATAGGTATAGTGGTTTTGGGAGGCGACCTAAACTGGTCCATGGATCCCTCCATCGACACTTCTCCCCCAGCCCCTAGATTCTCTGAACACAAACATAGACAGGTTAGGAAGATCTTCCATGAATTTCAATTGGCTGATTCCTGGCGGGTCACACATCCCACTGATAGGGACTTCTCTTTTTTCTCACACCCACATCAGGTTTACTCACGCCTTGTCTATTTGTTCTTAAGCCATAGACACCTCCCCCTAATCGTAGAAGCTTCTATTGGCTCCATCACGTGGTCTGATCATGCCCCAGTATCCTTGTCCCTATCGGCCCCTCTCGAACCCCCGGTCCTTGGACCTGGCGCCTTAATGAATCACTCTTATATGATACATACTGCAAATCAGAATTGGATAAGGCACTGTCCGACTACTTTGATATCAATGATATAGGAGAGGTGTCTGAAATTACGATCTGGGAGGCCCACAAATGTGTTATACGGGGTAAACTAATCCAATTAGGCTCATTTGTGAAGAAAAACAGTCAGGCCTTGATCACTACATTATTACATAAAATTCATGCCTTAGAAACCCGCCACAAATCTTCCCTGACCCCATCAGACTTGGTGGAGCTGTCTGCGGCCCGAGCACAACTCCGAACAACCCTTAATAACAAAACCCAAACCACCTTACGTAGATGTAATAGTAAATATTATAAGTTGGGGAATAAACCAGGTAGGCTGTTGGCCCAAGCACTTAGATCCCAGAGATTGGCCTCCTTCATTCCTTCAATGAAAAATAACACGGGCTCCACATGCTTTAAATCTCCGGAGATAGCAGCATGCTTTAAAAACTATTATAATACTCTATATAACCTAGGTAACCCTTCCCAGGCCCACGATCCCCTCTCCAATATGTTGAGAGCCAGGAAATATCTAGCCGATGTGGCATTTCCTCAACTATCACAGTCTGCTCGGAAATCCTTAGAAGTACCTTTCACTTTAAACGAGGTGGAACATGTTATCTCTACCGCTCCCCTACTTAAAAGTCCGGGCCCAGACGGCTTCACAGCCACCTATTATAAGATGTTTAAAGAAGTGCTTGCTCCCAAAATACTGCGGGCTTTTAACTCCATATCCGCCTAAACCCACTTCTCTAGACAATCACTTGAAGCCCACATCACGGTGATTCCTAAACAAGGAAAGGACCCCTCAATGTGCTCCAGTTACAGGCCAATTTCCCTGCTTAATCTAGATCTCAAGTTCTTTGCGAAGTTAATAGCTCTTAGACTGAATGACTTTCTCCCGTCGCTCGTCCATAACGACCAAGTGGGCTTCGTACCCGGTCGTGAAGCTAAAGATAATACGACTAAACTCCTCAATCTAATCCATTTGGCCTCTAGCAGTAAGACATCCACTGTACTGTTGTCTACAGGTGCCGAAAAAAGGCCTTCGACAGGGTAAGTTGGGACTTCATGAGAGCGGTGCTGGAGCATATTGGGTTGGGCCCACGAGCCCTCCATAGAATATTATCTTTGTATACACAACCATCAGCTAAAGTACGGGTTAACGGGACCCTCTCTGATAACTTTTTTATCAGTAATGGAACGAGACAGGGCTGCCCCTTGTCCCCCCTGATTTTCGTCCTTTGTATTGAAGCCCTGGCCAGGGCGATTAGGGCTAATGACAAGATTAAGGGACTACAAGTAGGAGATATAGATTATATACTTGCTCTATTTGCAGATGATCTGCTGACGACGGTCACAGACCCCGCACTCTCGCTCCCCAACCTGATGAGCGAGTTGGACATTTTCAGCTCACTATCGGGCTTTAAAATCAACACATCCAAATCCTACGCCCTTCATGTCTCAACCCCCCATTCGGTCTTAACCGACTTGAAAGCCACATTTCCCTTCCAGTGGAGAGACTCCCACATCACTTACCTGGGAGTTCAGCTATCCAGCGACCCCTCACGTCTATTATCCTTGAACTTCCACCCCATTCTCCAAGCCATTAGAAACGACTATTGCAGATGGCAATATCATAATCTCTCTTGGCTAGGTAGAATTAACATTGTAAAGATGAACACGTTACCCAAACTGCTCTATCTCCTTCAGACCTTACCAATTCAGATCCCCGACTCCTGGTTCCGGACTGTGAGATCTTTGATCCAGCAATTTATTTGGCGTCGTAAAAGACCTAGGATTAGTAGATCCATCCTGACTCGACCACCTCAAAAAGGTGGGTTTATGCTCCCAGATATTAAAATTTATTACCAAGCAATCCTCTTAAACAGAGTCTTAGATTGGACCAGGAGCCGGGAGATCAAACAATGGGTGGTCTTAGAAGGTTTATGCTTGCAACTGTTCCCAGAAATATTCCCGTGGCTCCCGACCTTGCCCAAACTACAATGCCCTCACCCGACCATTTCTCCTACACTCTCTTTTTGGAAGGGGACACGATGAAGATCGTGTATCTCTTCAGTTTTTGGCCCCCTCACCTCCTTTCTGAGCAATCCGACTTTTCCACCTGGCCTCTCACTGGGTTATTATCAAAATTGGGCGCTAGAGGGACTATTTAGAGTGGGGCAGCTGGTGCACCCATCCGGGGTTAAACAGTTCTCGGAGATACGAGAGAAATGGGAGATCCCACAGACAGACTTCTGGAAATTCCTGCAAGTCCGACACTTCCTACACACAGATAATGCATACCGTGAGGCATCAAGGGAGCTGACCGCGTTTGAAAAAATGTGTGTGGCCCCTATGAATCCCGTACACACTGTCTCCACCCTGTACAAACTCCTATGTGCGTCTGACTCCCTGGCACCTCCCCATTTCATTCAAAAGTGGGAGAGGGATCTAAACATCTCACTCTCAGACAAGGAATGGGACTCTATCTTTCTTAAAACCCATAAGAGCTCCATCTGTGTCCAGGTTAGAGAAACGCAATATAAGATCCTGATGAGGTGGTACAGACACCCCACTCTTTTACACGTCATTTCCCCATCCATCTCACCTATTTGTTGGAGATGTCATGGGGACCTGGGTTCTCTACTACACATCTGGTGGACCTGCCCCCTTATTAAAAATTACTGGGATGACGTAATTTCTATCTCCGGTGCTATTTTACATACTTCCGTCCCATCTAACCCGGCCTTTTGGATACTAAATCATTCCACTACCCCAATCTCTGCCTACAAGTCATCGTTATTACGACACCTGGGCAATGCCGCACGAGCAGTGATCCCCACAATGTGGAAATCTGTCAGCCCTCCCACAAGGCATGCCTGGTTCTCTAGACTAGATTATTACATGAACATGGAGGATGTATTAATGAGCGCTGGTGACAGGCGCTCGGAATTTACTGCTATGTGGTGGCCTTGGATAGACTACAAGACATCCGAGTTACATTTCCTCTGCGAAATAGAGTAGATGACGGGAACTGCCTTCTGACTCAATTTGTAATGGGGTCCTAGACGAATAAGCTTAACCCTTGAATCATCGCACATATCTTACTTTCCTTTTATTAACATACTCGGTTCAGCCACCTCACTCCTTTGATGTTTTCTTTTTCTTTTCTCTTGTTATATACCTATCCTTTATTATGCTTCCTTAACCCAAAATGTTAATGCGGACTATAACTGTACTGAACACGCGATTATCAATCTGTGTACGCTCATGTTGTCACATCATTTGCCATTGATTGTTACCCAGAAATGTTTGCAATCTGTTATAAGTCTGTATTGTTACAATAAAAACAGATTATACAAAAAAAAATAACTATGGTGTACTGAAGTGCAGTGCACACAACAGACAATGTAAAGGTCCAACAAATTATTTTTATTTGTTTTATTTTTTGGGGGACGCACCTTGTCCCGCACTGCGTAGAGTCAGATCACTTTCACACACGCAGAGGATGGGGCTTGCATATACACTGCAGTACCACTGTGATGGAGTTAGGGGACTGGTCACTGGACACAATGACAGCACCACTGCCCTTTAGATGGACAGTGACAGCACCAAAAAATCCCACTAGCTGTGCTGGGCACAATGACTGACAGCCCCTGATGGACATTCTGACTGACAGCCCCTGATGGACACTCTGACTGACAGCCCCTGATGGACACTCTGGCTGACAGCCCCTGATGGGCACTCTGGCTGACAGCCCTTGATGGACACTCTGACTGACAGCCCCTGATGGGCTCTCTGGCTGACAGCCCCTGATGGACACTCTGACTGACAGCCCCTGATGGACACTCTGACTGACAGCCCCTGATGGACACTCTGATGGATGGACACTCTGGCTGACAGCCCCTGATGGGCACTCTGACAGCCCCTGATGGACACTCTGGCTGACAGCCCCTGATGGACACTCTGGCTGACAGCCCCTGATGGACACTCTGACTGACAGCCCCTGATGGACACTCTGATGGATGGACACTCTGGCTGACAGCCCCTGATGGGCACTCTGACAGCCCCTGATGGACACTCTGACTGACAGCCCCTGATGGGCACTCTGGCTGACAGCCCCTGATGGACACTCTGACTGACAGCCCCTGATGGACACTCTGACTGACAGCCCCTGATGGACACTCTGATGGATGGACACTCTGGCTGACAGCCCCTGATGGGCACTCTGACTGACAGCCCCTGATGGACACTCTGACTGACAGCCACTGATGGACACTCTGATGGATGGACACTCTGGCTGACAGCCCCTGATGGGCACTCTGACAGCCCCTGATGGGCACTCTGACAGCCCCTGATGGACACTCTGGCTGACAGCCCCTGATGGACACTCTGACAGCCTGCCATTAAAAGGATAGACTGACGGCGCACAACAGCAGAGCTCTGCACAGCATGGAAGCATGCAGGGAAATGGCGCTAAGCCGAGGGAGTCTGAGCCTTTATAGACTCGAAGTCTTGTGAGAATCTGACGTGGGATTACAATGTTCAGCCTCTTCTGAGATCCTGTGCCTGGCGCAACGTGCTCGCGAAAGTCAAGCCGGGCTATGTTCTGAGCTCTTCGTATTCTGTGGAATCCGAACTGCTCATCTCTATAACTTACTGAGGAGTCAGCACAATAGTATGTATAAGTAAAATGTGCTCTTACACTTCTCTGATGTAGTTACACCAGTTACCATAATGCATTTATTGACATTCCCAACATGTAACGGTATACAGCAATTGTTGCTGGTGACTGGCAACAATGGGGGTCATTCCGACCTGATCGTAACTGTGCTACATTTAGCACAGCTATGATCACTTACACTTACATGCGGGAGTACAGGGCACAGGGCTAGTCACATGTCAGGCCACCCCCTTCCAGCACAAGTACAAAAGCATCGCACAGCGGTGATGCTTTTGTATTTGAAGAGTCACTCCCGGCCAGCGCAGCTCCTGCGGCTGGCTGGGAGTTACTTGTCGCTTCCCTGCGCCCCCCTCTAACCCCCAGAGCCGCTGCGGGCCGCCACCCCCCCCGCATGGTCCGTCGACGCCTCTGTGCCACTCCCTCCCACCCAGCGACTGCATTTGCCTCTCAATCAGGCAGAGGCGATTGCTAGGCAACGACTGCCGTCAGCTGTCAGCCATGCACCGGCGCAGTTCTGACCTGATACCTGTGCTGCAATAAACTGCAGCGAGCGTTCAGGTCAGAATGACCCCCAATGTTGCATTCAGTATGTTTGTTGGCAGTTTGCAGAATGTTCTGCCAGTTCCGTGTTATAACATCTAATCTAAGCCCCCTGGATTTGATTCCACACTGGGGAATATAATGGTTACAGTACATGCCACTGAATGTTCATATATGTATACAGTTATGGTAGTGTTAAGAAGTGTTGGAATAAGACTATGCAATACACAAGATGTCACACTATTAAATAACCAGATTGTCAGTAATACTGTGTTACTATCTTATATCCTCCTCAATAGTCAGTTAGGGACAGGCATTATAATCAATCCTGTCTCAGGGAGAAGATGTCAATTAATATCAATGATGCTCCGTTATATGTACAGGTTGAGTATCCCAGTGGCGTGAGGTGAGGTCAGAGGCTAGTGAGGCACTACAGCCATAATGTCTGCCGAATCCTGCCGATGACCCCTACCGCAGCCGAGCCAATGCCCGCTACTGCCTCTGAGCCGATGCCTGCTGCCACCGCCAATGGCTTAGAAACTCGCCCACCATCAACTGACCCAGCCCTCTGCCACTAATTAGCATCTCAACCTGCTGCTGCCAATGCCCACTGCCTGCCTGCTCATCATACGTGTGATATATTGTACATTTTTATAGAAAAATAATAATAATTAGTGTTTGGGAAGGGAGTGGGAGGAGGACATGAATGCAATTTTGGTGTCCAGGGCTTCCATTAACTTAACGGAGAAGGGTCTGAATGGGTTAAAAAATGTTAAAATAAAATGTGTGAGGTCCCCCTTCCTAAGTATAACCAGCCTCGGGCTCTTTGAGCCGGTCCTGGTTGTTTAAATACTGGGAAAAAATTGGACAGGGGTTCCCCATATTTAGACAACCAGCACTGGGCTCTTAGACCAGTCCTGGTTCCAAAAATATGGGGGAGAAAAGATGTAGGGGTCCCCCCTGTATTTTTAAAACCAGCACCGGGTTCCACTAGCCAGGGACATAATGCCACAGCTGGGGGACACATTTATGTAGGTCCCTGTGACTGTGGCATTACCTCCCAACTAGTCATCCCTGGCCGGGGTTCCCTGGAGGAGTGGGGACCCCTTAAATCAAGCAATCCCCCCTCCAGGCACCCAAGGGCCAGGGGTGAAGCCCGAGGCTGTCCCCAGCACCCCTGGGTGGTGGGTGCCGGGCTGATAGCCATAATTGTGTATAAAAAAGAATATTTTTTTTTTGTGTGGAAATACAAGGCCCAGCAAGCCTACCCCGCTTGCTGGTACTTGGAGAACCTCAAGTACCAGCATGCAGGGAAATAACGGGCCCGCTGGTACCTGTAGTTCTACAACAACAAAAAATACCCAAATAAAAACACAACACACACAAAGTGAAAGTAAAAATTTATTAAAACACACTTTCACACTCACACATAGGGGTACATTTACTAAGTTTCGTATTTTCCAGAATCATGTCCAAGTTCAATCACGAATGACATCGACAGTGTAAAATTGCAACTTTTTGAATTGATTACGACTAATTTACTAAGCTGTCGTATTCGGGTTTTTCTTTTCTTCCGATGTCGATGTCATTCGTGTTTTTTTTTAGTTTTTTACGGCAGTGATTAGCAAAACACTGCCGACTTTTTTTACAATCAATCTCGGCCGGATCTGTGTGATCCGTGCTGGGGTTCATTTTTTTTATTTTTTTATTAAACACTGTAAAATAAAAAAATAAAAAGCGTGGGGTCCCCCCTCCTAAGCATAACCAGCCTCGGGCTCTTTGAGCCGATCCTGGTTGCAAAAATATGGGGGAAAAAATGACAGGGGTTCCCCCATATTTAAGCAACCAGCATCGGGCTCTGCGCCTGGTCCTGGTCCCAAAAATACGGGGGACAAAAAGCGTAGGGGTCCCCCGTATTTTTAAAACCAGCACCGGGCTCCACTAGCTGGACAGATAATGCCACAGCCGGGGGTCACTTTTATATAGTGCCCTGCGGCCGTGGCATCAAAAATCCAACTAGTCACCCCTGGCCGGGGTACCCTGGGGGAGTGGGGACCCCTTCAATCAAGGGGTCCCCCCCCCCAGCCACCCAAGGGCCAGGGGTGAAGCCCGAGGCTGTCCCCCCCCCATCCAATGGGCTGCGGATGGGGGGGCTGATAGCCTTTGTTGTAATTGAAAAGATATTGTTTTTAGTAGCAGTACTACAAGTCCCAGCAAGCCTCCCCCGCATGCTGGTACTTGGAGAACCACAAGTACCAGCATGCGGCGGAAAAACGGGCCCGCTGGTACCTGTAGTACTACCACTAAAAAAATACCCAAAAAAACACAAGACACACACACCGTGAAAGTATAATTTTATTACATACATACACACATACATACATACTTACCTTATGTTCCCACGCAGGTCGGTCCTCTTCTCCAGTAGAATCCAAGGGGTACCTGTTGAAGAAATTATACTCACCAGATCCAGGGGCCCAGGGTCCTCGGAGAAATCCTTTGTAATCCACGTACTTGAAAAAAAAAAAAAAAACGCTTACCCGAGCCACGCACTAAAAGGGGACCCATGTTTTCACATGGATCCCCTTTTCCCGACTGCCAGAAAACCCACTCTGACTTCTGTCTAAGTGGGTTTCCTCAGCCAATCAGGGAGCGCCACGTTGTAGCACTCTCCTGATCAGCTGTGTGCTCCTGTCTTCACTGACAGGCGGCACACGGCAGTGTTACAATGTAGCGCCTATGCGCTACATTGTAACCAATGCTGGGAACTTTCTGCTCAGCGGTGACGTCACTTTAGGTCAACCGCAGGGCAGAAAGTTCCCAGCATTGGTTACAATGTAGCGCATAGGCGCTACATTGTAACACTGCCGTGTGCCGCCTGTCAGTGAAGACAGGAGCACACAGCTGATCAGGAGAGTGCTACAACGTGGCGCTCCCTGATTGGCTGAGGAAACCCACTTAGACAGAAGTCAGAGTGGGTTTTCTGGCAGTCGGAAAAAGGGGATCCATGTGAAAACATGGGTCCCCTTTTAGTGCGTGGCTCGGGTAAGCGTTTTTTTTTTTTTTTTCAAGTGCGTGGATTACAAAGGATTTCTCCGAGGACCCTGGGCCCCTGGATCTGGTGAGTATAATTTCTTCAACAGGTACCCCTTGGATTCTACTGGAGAAGAGGACCGACCTGCGTGGGAACATAAGGTAAGTATGTATGTATGTGTGTATGTATGTAATAAAATTATACTTTCACGGTGTGTGTGTCTTGTGTTTTTTTGGGTATTTTTTTAGTGGTAGTACTACAGGTACCAGCGGGCCCGTTTTTCCGCCGCATGCTGGTACTTGTGGTTCTCCAAGTACCAGCATGCGGGGGAGGCTTGCTGGGACTTGTAGTACTGCTACTAAAAACAATATCTTTTCAATTACAACAAAGGCTATCAGCCCCCCCATCCGCAGCCCATTGGATGGGGGGGGGACAGCCTCGGGCTTCACCCCTGGCCCTTGGGTGGCTGGGGGGGGGGACCCCTTGATTGAAGGGGTCCCCACTCCCCCAGGGTACCCCGGCCAGGGGTGACTAGTTGGATTTTTGATGCCACGGCCGCAGGGCACTATATAAAAGTGACCCCCGGCTGTGGCATTATCTGTCCAGCTAGTGGAGCCCGGTGCTGGTTTTAAAAATACGGGGGACCCCTACGCTTTTTGTCCCCCGTATTTTTGGGACCAGGACCAGGCGCAGAGCCCGATGCTGGTTGCTTAAATATGGGGGAACCCCTGTCATTTTTCCCCCCATATTTTTGCAACCAGGATCGGCTCAAAGAGCCCGAGGCTGGTTATGCTTAGGAGGGGGGACCCCACGCATTTTTTTATGTGAAAAAATCAACTTTCCCACCCCTTCCCACTGATAGACATGCACGGATCTCATGGATCCCTGCATGCCTATGCAATCACGAATATAAAAATCAGGTCTGCTTTTTTTTAGCACTTTTTTTCGATTTGTAATTTTTCACGGCAGTGTTTTCCTCTTTGGAGATTTGCACTTTTTAGTAAATGACCGAGTTCTACTAATTTGCTGGCGTATTTTGACCGATGGTGTAATCATTCGTATTTTTTTACAACTACTTGTAAAAAAATACGAATGCCCTCATCTCTGCCGTGATTTGAGTTTAGTAAATGACCGAGATGACACTTTGATGAAAAAACGGCATCTCGGTCAAAATCGGGAGCTTAGTAAATGTACCCCATACTTGCCTACATCCCACGCCGGTCACGTCCACTTGTCCATGTAGAATCCAATAGGTGGTTCCTGTAAAAATGAGAAAGAGATTACTTACCTACATCCCACGCCGGTCACGTCCACTTGTCAAGTAGAATCCAATAGGGCCGGTACCTGTAAAAATGAAAATTATTCTTTTTTTTTAACTTGTGTAATTTTTTATTGAAGTTTTTCACAGGTAAAAGTACAAACAAAAACATTAGGTACAGAACAAAACCAGAACAACAGACAAAAAAATTAAATAAAAAAACATTACAGGAAAAATACAGTAATTGATACCATCTGTGTCACAGTGCTACGTAGATAAAGATAATAAGTGTCACGGCAAACATCATAAATTCACATATGAAGCCTCAATCAGTCAGAGAATAGTGCTCCAGCTGTAGCCAGGCGGGAGGTATTCCACCTATCCCACTTGCTAAAGTAATGAGGTATGGTCCCTCTAGATCTATGCGTAAACCTCTCATGTCCTGACACCTCGTTTACCAAGGCTCGCCAGTTGTACACATTAGGGGAAGAAGTAGCAAACCAGTTACGCGCTATAATCACCTTGGCTAAGGTAGTCAGGCAGAGAACATATTTGTAAAGTGCCGGGCAGTAAGATTCCTCTAAGTCTAGCGCAAACATAGATATAGTAGGAGAGAGGGGGGGGCAGCGTAGGTTCAGTGAGCAGAATGTCTGACCAAACTGCTTCCCAAAAGGTATGTACAGTAGGGCACAGCCATAATAGGTGCCAAAAAGTAGATTCAGGGGCACCACATCTGGGGCAGGTACTATCAGGCCGTAGGCCTGCTTTGTGCAGAGAAACTGGAGTTCTGTATGTCCTTTGCAGAACAAAGAAATTAACCTGCTGATATTTGATACACTGAGTAGAATATTTAAGTGAGCTCAACACCTGTAGCCACTGGTCATCTGCAATTGGGCCAACATCTTGTTCCCAGTTAAGTTTAAGTTGGTCAAATATATTCGGACAGATTTGGGCATTAAGGCTACCATATAAAATGGAAACTTGGTGTCTTGCACCCAAATTCCTAACCATATCTTTAATCGGGGAGTCAGAATCTCTCAAACGTAAGACTATCTCTACTGAGAATCCAATTAGATAAATGTGCAAGTTGAGCAGCTAGATAATAGGCCCGGAGATTGGGAAAGCCCAAACCTCCATCCAATTTGGCCCTAACCAGAGCTCTCAGGGCAACCCTAGGCGTTTTATCGGCCCAAATAAAGGAGGAAAGCACACTATCAATGTTAGTGAAAATTTTCTTAGGAATATAGGTAGGAGAGTGCTGTAATAGATAAAGATACTTCGGTTGCATCACCATCTTGATCAGGTTAATGCGACCCGTGACTGTAAGGGGAAGCTTCTTCCATACATGAATCTGTCGCTTCAGATCCATCGTGACCTGGTCAATGTTTTGATGTACAAAAGACTTAGCATTAGGAGTGATCCAGACACCAAGATACTGAAAGCGAAGGGTCCAGGTCAAGGAGGATACATCTGGCAACGGGTCGGGAATAATACCAGATATGGGAAAGACACTAGATTTATGCCAGTTGATAGTCAGGCCGGAGTAAAGGCCAAATGTATCAACAATACCCAGGAGGGAGGTCAGGGAGGCATCAGGGTCTCTGAGGAACAGGAGCATGTCATCGGCATATAATGCAATAACATCCTCATGTCCGTCAATAGTGATGCCCCTAACATCAGGGGACGCTCTGATGAAACATGCCAAAGGCTCTACAGCCAGGGCAAAAAGGGCAGGGGAGAGTGGGCAGCCCTGTCTAGTACCACGGAATAAAGCAAATGGGGACGTCACATAGCCATTGACAGATATTCGAGCCACTGGGGAGAAATAGAGTAACTGTACCCATCGTATGAATTTGGGGCCAAAAGCAAACCGTCTAAGGACCTCTCACAAATACTCCCATTCTACAGAGTCGAAGGCCTTGGCAGCATCCAAGGAAACCACCACAGCCTCCGACTCGGTCCGGTCCCCCATCTGCAGGTGACAGAACAGTCGCCTCAAATTTTGGAGGGTGGACTTGCCAGGCATAAATCCTGTCTGGTCATCATGAATGATCGAGGTGATAACACTATTGAGTCTAAGTGCAAGAATTTTGGCCAAAATCTTGACATCAGTAGGTAGCAATGAGATTGGGCGGTAGGACTCCGGGGCCGTAGGGTCTTTACCCGGTTTGAGGATCACTACGATAATAGCTTCAGACATAGAGGGAGGTAGGCGAGCACCCTCCATCAATGCATTAAAGAGAGTCAAACGATAGGGGACAAAGTATGCACGATATTGACTATTAACTTCAATCGGTATACCGTCACTACCCGGGGCCTTTTTATTAGGGAAGGAGGCAATAGCAGCCTCAACCTCCTCTGGGGTGATATTAGCATCTAGAATATCTATAGATTGTTGGGACAGCTGCGACAAGGCAATGCCTGAAAGATATTGCTGTAGTTGAGCGGGGGTATAGGTGACCCTAGAGGTATATAACGAAGAGTAAAAGGACTGGAAAACCTGGGCTATTTCAGGAGTGGCATAAACCATTTCACACTGAGTATCACAGATCTGCTGAATGGAACCCCCAGTTCTCTCTCCTCGAGCCAGAAAGGCCAAGTAACTACCTCCCGTGTCCGATTGCGAATAGAGGGTGTGCTGGGAGAAAAGTAATTTGCGCTTTGATTTATCAAGTAAGTGGTCAGACCAGGCTTTCCTGGCCAGATCCCATCTTGCCCGATCACCAAGGGTCCTAGTAGTGAGGTAAGCAGACTCGGATTGGGAACAGGCAAGTTCCAGTCGCATCTCTTCCTCCCTACTAGATTTCTTGACATTAGCTATTTTTCGTATGAAGGAGCCCCGTAGTGAAGCCTTAAATGCGTCATGCTTAACCAGTGGATCAGAACAGGACGCATTATGAACTCCAAAATCACTCCACTCACTGAGCAAGGCCTCGTGGTCAGTCAGCAAGGTCAACCAGAAGGGATTCAACTTCCAAAGTCTAGTCCCACAGGGAGGTACAGAATCCAGGACCACCAGCAAAGGTGAGTGGTCCGAGATTCCCCTATGGAGGTACTGGACGTCCAGCACTCCAGCAGTGAGATCAGAGGAGACGAGGGCCAAATCTATTCTCGAAAACGAGTGGAAGATGGCCGAGTGGCAGGAGTATTGGAGTTGTTTAGGTTGTCTCAACCTCCAAATATCCAGGAGTCCAAGCTCGGAAATCAACCTCGCAAACGGACATTATTGAAGTTTCCGATGCAAAGGACCGGAACTGAGGGAGAAGTAGCAAGAAAGGACATTGCCTGCCCGAGTACTTCATTATTGTAGGGGGGAGGGACATAAACAGCAAGTATGTGCAAAAGTGTGCGGTTAACGTAGGCCCTAAGAAATACATACCTGCCATATTGGTCAATTTGGCTATGAACTAAATGGAAATTAACCGACTTCCGCACCAAAACTGAAACCCCCCTGGAGTTAGCAGAGAAGGTGGAATGATAGGAAAGACCCACCCAGGGCTTCCTGAGAGCCAAGGTTCTAGTGCCAACTAAGTGCGTTTCGGAAAGACATATGATATCTGCCCTATACTTTCTCACCTGAGATAAAACCAGAGCCCGCTTAATGCGGTCATTCAGGCCCCTCACATTCCAGCCGAGTATGCGAAGTCCATCAACCCCTGCAGCCATGGATATAAAAGAGAAAGGACAGAAGGAGAAAAGAAGCAAGGGGCAAGTATGGAGAGGCAGGAGAAGAGGGAAATCCAAGGCAAGCACGGCGCGCAAAAGAGAGAAAGCCATAATGTAGAGGAGGAGGGAGCAAAGGGATCTCCACGGCCCCCCGCCAGCACACAGGCAGAGCATACGGAGAGCAGAAGGCATACATATAAAAAATCATGGACACAGAAAAATAAAAAAATAACACAGTGACACATGGAGCAATACATGTACAAAACAAAAAACAAACCCAGAACATCCCAAACTCCCCCCCACCCTGCACATCCATCCCAAACTAGACACGCCTGGATCCCGAAGAAAAACCCTAACTAAACTAAAGCTGAGAACCTATAACAACCCTAGGGAGTAGAGACAACTATTGTCTCTACAGAAAGGCTATATCCTAGCATTTAGCTCCTAGCAACAAAGATCATTCCCGCTACATGGGTAGGAGGAGTACAAAACCCAGCAGTCAATGTGACCTCTGAGGGAGAAACCGTCCTTAAATAGGGGGCCTGGGTCTGCGCTCCAGCCAGGCCTCCGCCTCTTGAGGGGTATTGAAGAAGTGTGTGGAACCATCATGCACCACCCTTAAACGTGCCGGAAACAACATGGCATATTGAATTTGATGGTCACGAAGCTTTCTTTTGACCTGTAGAAACTGCGTACGCGACTTCTGGATATCTATGGCAAAGTCCGGGTACACAGAAATATCGTGGTTGTCAAATTTCAAAGGACCCTGTGTGCGGGCCAGCCGCAAGACCGCATCCCGGTCCCTGTAATGTAGAAAATGGGCTATAAAAGTGCGTGCAGGTGCGCCCGGGGGAGGAGCCCTAGCAGGCAATCGATGGGCCCTCTCCACAGAAAATTGAGGACCAAAGTCATCGCGTTGAAATAATCGGAGAAGCCATGTTTCGAGGAACGATTCTGGGGAGGAGCCCTCTGCTCTCTCCGTGAGGCCCACAAAGTGAACGTTATTAGGACGCAGTCTTCCTTCAATATCGGAAAGCTTCGCCTTAACTGCCGACATCTGAGTTGTGAGGTTGGAAACTGTGTCTTTAAGAGGGTTGGTGATGTCTTCTAGGTCGGAGATACGGTGTTCTGCCTCCCCCACCCGTTCACGAATCTTTTGCATGTCATGCCTGATTAGAGTGATATCCACCTGTACTTGGCCAATTTTATCCATGACTCTGTGCTCGGACGTGGATATGGCTAAGAGAATTTGCTGTGTAGACTGAGACGTGTCGTCCTCTCGAGGTGGTGATCCCGAGGGGGAAGGGGGGGATGGGGGAGCAGCACCACGGGTAGATTGGGAGGAGGAATGAGAGCCTCTAGCATATTTTTAAAGTTTAGCAGCAGCGGTAGCAGCAGCAGCACTGCCCCCACGCACCATGTTGGGGTACGGGTGGAACACGGATGCTGAAAGAGGGCTACCTCAGTATTGATATAGAATAAACAATGCGTGCTCACCACAGGCTGTAAAATCCTCAGGTCTCCAGAGTCTCACGCAGGTGAATAAACCCAGACAGGGAGAAGGCAATCTTTAGTGTCAGTAGTCAGGCAGTATAATCAACAGCAGGCTTTTGGATAGACCCTCCTGGAGAGTAGTGCAGATATAGAAGCGTCACCCAGCAGTGTGGGTAGAGCAGGATAACTGCAGGTATCCAGGCAGCTCCGCAGGCAGAGTAGTGCAGATTGGGAGGCTCCAACCAGCGGTGCAGAGAGGCAGGGGATGTGAAGAGAGACGGTCCGTGCAGGCAGATGTACCCCTGTGCCGTTAATAGGTATCACCGCCACAAAGGGATATGCATTCCGTCGGACGCAAGGTGGAAGGAGACAGGGACACACACCGACCTCTGGTCTGGCAGAAAACAGCAGAGGGTGCCAGCGAACGGAGCGCCGTCTCATCGCGGCTCCGGCCTCCGCTGTTAGTCTCCAAGATGGCGCCGGGCGGAAGGAGTGAGGCCGAGCGGTGTAGGCCGCAACTCGTCCAGCGGCTTCCCAGGTCAGAAACACAGTCCCACAGACCCCTCAAAATGAGCAGGGTTAAAAGCCACAATGAGTGAGCCGGGTCAGTAGCAGCCACGAGCGGGGGAGTCAGGATATATAAAGCCGGATAGACGGAGCTCTAACTCCTAGCTTCTTACTCCATGCTCGGCCAAGCCACGCCCCCCAAAAATTATTCTTACAAACAAAGTAATCCACAGGAGGAGAGAGAGAAATGAATGAATATTATACACTCGCTGACGCGGGAGGACGTTAGCACAGACAGGGGAGAGTGCTGCTGCTAGCTGGGATGATGGAGCAGGCTCCCCCAATAGTTGTGAGCCTAGTAGCTGTACCCCTAGTAGCTTTGCCCCCAGTAGCAGTACCCCAAGTAGTTGTGACCCCTGTAGTTGTGCCCCCAGTCGCTGTGCCCCTTGTAGCTGTACCCCCTGTAGCTTTGACCCTTGTGGCTGTGCCCCCAGTAGTTGTGACCCCTGTAGCAGGGCCCCTTGTAGCTGTGCCCCTTGTAGCAGTGCCATGAGTAGTTGTGCCCCCAGTCGCTGTGCCCCCAGCAGTTGTGACCCCAGTCGCTGTGCCCCTTGTAGCTTTTCCCCCAATAGCTGTGCCCCGAGTAGTTGTGCCCCCTGTCACTGTGCACCCTGTAGCTTTGCCCCCAGTAGCTGTGATCCCTGTAATTGTGCCCCCAGTTGCTGTGCCCCTTGTAGTTGTGCCCCCCAGTTGCTGTGCCCCTTGTAGTTGTGCCCCCCAGTTGCTGTGCCCCTTGTAGTTGTGACCCCCAGTTGCTGTGCCCCTTGTAGTTGTGCCCCTTTTGCTGTGCCCCTTATAGTTGTGCCCCTTGTAGTTGTGCCCCTTTTGCTGTGCCCCTTTTGCTGTGCCCCTTATAGTTGTGCCCCTTTTACTGTGCCCCTTATAGTTGTGCCCCTGCTGCTGTGCCCCTTATAGTTGTGCCCCTGTTGCTGTGCCCCTGTTGCTGTGCCCCTTGTAGTTGTGCCCCTTATAGTTGTGCCCCTTGTAGTTGTGCCCCTTATAGTTGTGCCCCTTGTAGTTGTGCCCCTTTTGCTGTGCCCCTTATAGTTGTGCCCCTTGTAGTTGTGCCCCTTTTGCTGTGCCCCTTATAGTTGTGCTCCTTGTAGTTGTGCCTTTTGCTGTTCCACTTATAGTTGTGCCCCTTGTAGTTGTGCCCCTTTTGCTGTGCCCCTTATAGTTGTGCCCCTTTTGCTGTGCCCCTTATAGTTGTGACCCTTTTGCTGTGCCCCTTATAGTTGTGCTCCTTTTGCTGTGTCCCTTATAGTTGTGCCCCTTGTAGTTGTGTCCCTTTTGCTGTGCCCCTTATAGTTGTGACCCTTTTGCTGTGCCCCTTATAGTTGTGCCCCTTGTAGTTGTGTCCCTTTTGCTGTGCCCCTTATAGTTGTGACCCTTTTGCTGTGCCCCTTATAGTTGTGCCCCTGTTGCTGTGCCCCTTATAGTTGTGCCCCTTTTGCTGTGCCCCTTATAGCTGTGCCCCTGTTGCTGTGCCCCTTATAGTTGTGCCCCTTTTGCTGTGCCCCTTATAGCTGTGCCCCTGTTGCTGTGCCCCTTATAGTTGTGCCCCTGTTGCTGTGCCCACCAGTTGCTGAACACCTGTTGCTCTGCCCCCAAAACAAACACATAAAAAAATAAAAAAACACACACATACTTACCTCTCCTGCAGCGCTGTCCTCCGTCTCCGTCCGCCGGCTCGTCTCTGCTGTACTATGGGAGAGATGTCATGACTCATGATGTCTCTCCCATAGTAGCGCCGCGCTGGCTGCAGCGGGCGCCCACACAGCCCACGGCGCCTGCTGCAGCCGGGAAGGGGGCTCGCTAGTGATTGGACAGCGGATCCATCACTGGATCCGCTGGGCCAATCGCATCTGGGGCATTGACAGGGGCGTGCATTCATCAGGGCTGAATGCACGCCCCTGTCATTGCGGCACCAGTATAGGTGCCGCTTCCCCATTCATTTTCAATAGGCTTTGACAGTCCATTGCTGCGCCCCGCCCCCTGCTGCCCGGACATTTAGTGTTAGCCGCGGGAGGCACCTCTCCCGCTGCCTCCCACCTGTCCCTCCCATTCAGCCACAGGGGGGGGGGGGAATTATTAAAATAATGAAAAAAGATATTTATAACAGACTGTGTTATAAATATCTTCTTTTTATTATTTGAATCATTATGACAGGGGAGGCACTGCCTCCCCTGACTGCACGTCCCTGGAGTATCCCTTATCCAAAATTGTAATATATAACTGCCACTTCATAATAGAATTAGCTAATTATGACTTGAGAAAAGAATGGGAAATTGTTTTAACACAATGTTCAAGAGATTCATACCCCTTTCACATCGCAAAAATAGCCTGGTACAGTATATCGACCCGGAAAATTGCCGGGTTGACACTGTGCGATGTGAAAGGGCCCATGGAGAATTCCTGTGTCGCCTGAATCGAAAGAGAGGGGACAAACAAAATACCAATACTTGAGCCCTCTGGAGTAACAACATCTGGGGACTCATTAAAAATTATTAAGTTGACAGATTCTCACAATCGTTCTGATTCACAAGGATCAATTTTCGATTTGGACGATGTAATGCTCAGATATTGGAATAACTGATATAAGAGGAAGAAGATCACACTCCTCCTATACCTTAACCATTTGACAAGAGAGATATATTTATCCTTCTTCATGGATTATAAATTCTGTCCACCAGTACAAGTATACCAAAACCTAGTATCCAAAGATGTTGATCAATTAGGGTTACCCTAATAACATCAGCAAACGAGAAGGAGCAGCTTTACGAGAAATCTCAGAATGGGATGATGTAATAGTGAAGCCCTCTGATAAGTGTGGGAATGTGGTACTCTGGCAAAGAGATATGTATCTTGGAAAATTGGATAAACAACTCAATGATAGTGATGTGCTACAAAAAAATGTTCTTCAATCCTACCCAAAACTATCTCAAGCAATATAATATTTTGATCCATAGTGCGTACAATGATGGTGTAATAAACAAACAGGACTTTAAATTTCTCAAAATGGAGAAACACCCCAACACTATGGGGGTCATTCCGAGTTGTTTGCTCGTTGCCGATTTTCGTAACGGAGCGATTAAGGCAAAAATGCGCATGGTACGCAATGCACATGCGCTAAGTATTTTAGCACAAAACTTAGTAGACTTACTCACGTCCGAACTAAGAATTTCCATCGTTGAAGTGATCGGAGTGTGATTGAGTGATTGAAAGGAAGTGGGTATTTCTGGGAGGAAACTGACCGTTTTCTGGGAGTGTGAGGAAAAACGCAGGCGTGCCAGAATAAAACGCGGAAGTGTCTGGAGAAACGGGGGAGTGGCTGGCCGAACGCAGGGCGTGTTTGTGACGTCAAACCAGGAACGAAACGGCCTGAGCTGATCGCAGTGTAGGAGTAAGTCTCGAACTACTCAGAAACTGCTAAGAAATTTCTATTCGCAATTCTGCTAATCTTTCGTTCGCAATTCTGCTAAGTTAAGATACACTCCCAGAGGGCGTCGGCCTAGCGTGTGCAATGCTTCTAAAAGCAGCTAGCGAGCGAATAACTGAATGACCACCAATATCTCCTTCCAAAGGTACCTAAAAATTAGGCTTAACCTTCTGGAAGACCAGTTATCTCGGGTGGTGGGGTGTCTGACAGAAAGAGCTAACATCTGTATCAATCAACATCTACGCAAACATGTGATTTCCCTTTTTTCCTATACCCGGGACACCATGGATGTACTGACCAAATTACAGAACTTAAGTGTTAACCCAGGTGTCTGGCTCATATCTTGTGATGTTGAGTGCCTGTACACAAGCATAGATCATGTCAGAGGTGTAGAAGCCACCAAGTATTTTCTGGATATGGAAGCAAACTGTGATCACAACGATTTCTCTTATGTCCTAGAGGATGCTGGGGTCCACATTAGTACCATGGTGTCACGATCCGGGTATCTGGACGCCATTACCTGCCGTTTAGGTGTCTTCTGAGACTGGCCCAGCGTTCCAAGTCCGGATCTCATCTGTGTCAACACTCTGCACATCCCTCCTGTCATTCTGAGTCACTATCACAGCGGAGCCATGTTTGAATCCAACATGGCGTCTCCCATCCTCCGCGGCCTCCGCCGCCGTTCCTGTGTTATTGCTGCAGGTTCTCAGTATAGTGTATCATGCCTGTCGCGGCCTCTGCTGCCCTCCAAGTGTCTCAGCATATAACAGTCATCTGGCGTCTCCTGTCCTCTGCGGCCGGCGCCGCCATTATCACTATGTTTGCACATTTAATTTCAAACTAGTTTTCCCTCCAGGTTCCAGCATGGGCGCAGGCATGTTGGATTTGATCACATGCTCCAATTCCTCCAATCCACCGTCTCTGGAATCTGCATAATTGCCTAGCCAATGCCTGCCTAGCAGCAGGTATAAGTATCCTGTGTCTAGGCCAGATAGATGTCAGTGCTTTGAATGTCATACCTTGTTCCAGTCTCTCTCTCCTGTGGTTTGTTTCTCCAGGTTCCAGTTCCTGTCTCCAGCATCCACAAAGAGACCCGCACCTGCTTTCCATCTTGCGGTGCAGCCTGACTCTACAGTCTTCCGTGGCTGTCCAAGTTTCCAGCTATCTACAATCTGTTTCCAGCAGCCAGCTTTCAACAGATTTCAGCTTCTACTAAACACCGGTGCTGATCCAGCGGATCCTATCTTACCAGCAGTATTCACTACCACCGGTAATCATTTATCAGCTATTCAGTTTCTATGCTCCCTAGCATCTCACATCATTCACTCTGTGTTCATCACCTGGCTGGTTCCATCCAGCATCCACTCCGTGTCTTACCACCTGGCTGGTTCCATCCAGCTGATACAGCAGCATACTCAAGTTACAGATTCACCTGTTACAACTACTGGCATGTTCCTCGGCTATCTCCACTACTACAACCAGGCCTGGTAAGGTACAACAGAAAAAGGTCACTCGCGCCCCTGCTGCAGCCCAGTACCAACCCCCAAGGGCACAACTACTTGAGACAATCTACACAAAAATATGGGGCGGTTCACAGGCGCTGCAGATGATGGAAAAATTGTTCTTTAGTGTTTCAAAACCATATACAACTGCACGGAACACATGAACTCTTCCACTACGTATCACCTTTCAAGGAATATAGGGCATACTAATATAGGGCATACTAATAAGGTGAGTGCCCCCTCCAAGGGACGTGTTGTGGAATCATTGTGACCTTGGAGAGATAGATGAAGATAATACAAAGAAACCTTTTGACGTATATATCCCGCATTGAGGAGGTTAGTCGTAAGGTGAGCACCTCCAAGAACTTGGGAAGTGATACGTAGTGGAAGAGTTCATGTGTTCCGTGCAGTTGTATATGGTTTTGAAACACTAAAGAACAATTTTTCCATCATCTGCAGCGCCTGTGAACCGCCCCATATTTTTGTGTAGGCCTGGTAAGGTCTTTTACATCTGTTCTATACCTACCAGTGCTCTGAGATACCTCCTATGGTTATGTGATCCAGGAACTGTGTTATTTGCCACTGTCTTTGATTTACTTTGAATGCTGCTTGTCATTTCACGGAGTCTGTTAAATAAACTTTTATTTTGAATTTTAAACTGGTTGTCATGGTCACACCTTCGGGTAATCAATCTGCACTTACATGTCCAGGGGTCTGATTAAACCTCCCAGGTTTAACTTCATCTCAGCCCCTACAACTGAGGCTTCCTCCCGTCAGCCTAAACCCTCAGTTGTGACACATGGGTATAGATTGGTCCACTAGGAGCCACTGGCACTTTAAGAGTTTAAAAGTGTGGGCTGGTGCCATTTCCAACTTGCCCCATGGTAAATCTCCAGGTCCTGATGGCCTGTCGGTAGATTATTATCGCATATTACAAGCCCATATTATTCCTGCTTTACTAGAGTTGTTTCAAGCTATACATGAAAGAAGTTCTCCATCCCCACTGTTTAATGAAGCGTGTATTACCCTTATCCCTAAACCCGGTAGGGACACCAATTTTCTCTCTTCTTACAGACCAATCAGTCTATTAAATGTTGATTATAAATTATTGACTAAAATAATGGCGCTATGGCTCCAATCCATCCTCCCATATATCCTCACCACGACACAAATGGGTTTTGTGACTGGCAGGCATGCGGTTAAGGCAATCCGCATGGCACTGACAGCAGTGGCAGTATCCCAATCTCCATGTACAGACTCGAATATGCTTCTTAGCCTCAACGCCAATAAGGCTTTTGATATGGTCTTGTGGCCACATTTGTTTACTGTGTTGGAAAAAAGAGGTTTTGACATGGACTTTATTAATTATATTTGTTATATCTACAACAAACCATCTGCTTCTCTTTTGATAAACGGGATCAGGGGTCAATGGTTCTTTTTAGAAAGGAGCACCCGTAAAGGATGCCCTTTATCACCGCTATTATATAATCTAGCTCTTGATCCACTGCTTCGGACATTACAGGATTGGCCAGCCTTTCGGGGTATACGAGTGGGTGGGCAGGAAATTAAACTGTCAGCCTTTGCTGACGATATCCTTCTTTACATATCTGATCCCAAGCACTCCCTTACTCTGATTCTAGAAAAAATCCAATTATTTGGCCACATTTCGGGTTTTAGTATTAATAAGGACAAATCTAAAGCGTTATTGTTATATGATAATTTGACGTGTTCCCATTGCACTGGGTATCGATGTATATCTCATATCTGGGAATTATGGTGCCACGGTATATGTCTGAACTATATAAACTCAATGTAAGCAAGGCCATACTGATGATATTAAGGGATGGGAACGTCTTCAGCTGTCATATTTGGCCAGGGCTAACCTGATAAAAATGGTGGCTATACCACGCATATTATACCCATTACAAACGCTTCCTGTACTGCTGACTAAACAGGACATGCAAATGATTAACAAACTTATCAGAACCTTTATATCGAAAGTGGGTCGTGCACGTATCGCTTTGTGTAAACTTGTCCAACCTAAGTCCAATGGAGGAATCAATTTGCCATATGTGGTAGTTTATAACCAAGCAGCACTTTTAGGACACTTGAGAGATTGGCTACAAAACAGCTCTATATATACGAATACAATAGGATGTGTCTGTGCGCTTCAGTGACTCCAAATACAGTGATAATAAGTGAGTAATTGCCTTTACTAAAAAACCAAGAGACTTGTTATATTCTATTCTTTTACTAGAAACAAATCACATTACACTTAGATAAATACATTTGTTAAAACATACAATAAAATGTATCAGCTCAATTGCTAGTATAATTCAACCGGAATGCATTCCTTAAATCTTACAAAGGTAACCAGTTAGTAAGAAACATTGATAAACTGTTTAGTTTGCCGTTAATGGCACATTTTTCTCATCATTATATGCCAGTTTATAAATAAATAGATGATAGTATAAAGGTCTCCACTTATCCTGTCACTGGCGTCCCAGTGCAGGATTAGTCCTTCCTGATGTGTTTTGCCCGATCAAACGGGGTTATATTTACCCTTTCCTGGGAATGTCCTCCGCTTAAGCACTATAGCACAAGTGCAAGAATTAGTTTTAAGGTAAATACCTTTAGGAGTTCCCGGCTGATGGGCAGCGTTTACAAGCACACAGTCATCAGTAGTTGAGACTTTGACAAGTTGTCAGCGCTGCACTGTGCAGTGTTCAGGGAGCCACAGTAGCAATGAGCCGTAGGTGTAGGTGTCCTCAGTGTATATGCACACTGTGAGCGGCAGCCAGATGGCACAGAGGATGCGGCAAAGGTGAGTGTCAGGAAACCGGCACAGCTGAGAACGGCAGGAGCGGCGGGAGCGGCCAAAGACACAGTCACACATGCAGCGGTTGAAAACGGGTGATGACGTCAACGCGTTTCGTCCCGTTAATTCTCGGGACTTCCTCAAGACTGGCTTCTCAGTGGGGTGTTAGCTTTTTATCTACCTCTTAATGAGAAGCTCGAATCACCTGTATTTGTTTAATTAAAGTCTTAATTGAATGATACTCAAGAGCAGTTTCACTTTGGATCTATATGAAATGCTGTGTTGTCTTACTTTATTTAAAAACACTTCATATGTTCAAAGTTTAACATTATTAATACCATAAAATTAATCGAACAATAAAACAGTTCTCTTGGTTTTGGTGGAATAGTTCTAGATAAACATGATAACCCGTATTATGTGGGATATAATAAAAAGAAAAAAGAAAAATAATAATAAATACTCTGATGCTAAAGATAGAAATATAAATAAAAATACAAAATATATATATATAAATACACATACACATACATAAATAAAGATACACATATATGTATAGAGAATGTGCAATTGAATTCTTATCCATCCTGTCCACATATACATTTACGTTGAAATTTACTACTCAACCTCAATTAAAGGTCCTATTATATTTAATTTTTATTAATATTTAATTTTTCTTATTTGTTTGATGGACCAATATTAGGATTAATGTTATATTTACTCCAGTATATATCTATACATTCATTGTGGACTAATTATATCCTGATCCCTATTGCCCTTTATAGTTACTCTATTCTGATGACCATATATTTTCCCCACCAATCATACTCTAATCACCAGATTAGTCTAATGGTGTATAATCAAGTGCTTCGTTTAAACCATTTGGACTTAAAGTGTCCAACTTAAAGATCCAGGATGACTCCCTCAGACAAACATGACGAAATCTATTTCCCCCTCGTTTTGTATTAAGATATTGTTGTACAACTGTTAACGACAATCCCTTCAGATCACTGTTATGCATTCTTACAAAATGTCTAGACACACTGTGTTTCAGAGATTTATTGATAATTTCTCTGACGTCCTAGTGGATGCTGGGAACTCCGTAAGGACCATGGGGAATAGCGGCCCCGCAGGAGACTGGGCACAAAAGTAAGGCTTTAGGACTACCTGGTGTGCACTGGCTCCTCCCCCCATGACCCTCCTCCAAGCCTCAGTTAGATTTTTGTGCCCGACCGAGAAGGGTGCACACTAGGGGCTCTCCTGAGCTTCTTAGTGAAAGTTTAGTTTTAGGTTTTTTATTTTCAGTGAGACCTGCTGGCAACAGGCTCACTGCATCGAGGGACTAAGGGGAGAAGAAGCGAACTCACCTGCTTGCAGAGTGGATTGGGCTTCTTAGGCTACTGGACACCATTAGCTCCAGAGGGATCAAACACAGGCCCAGCCTCGGAGTCCGGTCCCAGAGCCGCGGCGCTGGCTCCCTTACAGAGCCAGAAGCAAGAAGAGGTCCGGAAAATCGGCGGCAGAAGACATCCTGTCTTCACCAAGGTAGCGCACAGCACTGCAGCTGTGCGCCATTGCTCCTCAGCACACTTCGGTCACTGAGGGTGCAGGGCGCTAGGGGGGGGCGCCCTGAGCAGCAATAAAAACACCTTGGCTGGCGAAAATACATCACATATAGCCCCCAGGGCTATATGGATGAATTTTAACCCCTGCCAGATTCCACAGAAAAACGGGAGAAAAGGCCGCCGAGAAGGGGGCGGAGCCTATCTCCTCAGCACACTGGCGCCATTTTCCCTCACAGCTCCGTTGGAGGGAAGCTCCCTGGCTCTCCCCTGCAGTTACTACACTACAGAAAAGGGTTAAAAAAGAGAGGGGGGCACTAATTAGGCGCAGTATTATTATTAAAACAGCAGCTATAAGGGGAAAAACACTTATATAAGGTTATCCCTGTATATATATATATATATATATATATATATATAGCGCTCTGGTGTGTGCTGGCATACTCTCCCTCTGTCTCCCCAAAGGGCTAGTGGGGTCCTGTCCTCTATCAGAGCATTCCCTGTGTGTGTGCTGTGTGTCGGTACGTTGTGTCGACATGTATGAGGAGAAAAATGGTGTGGAGGCGGAGAAATGGCCTGTAATGGAGATGTCACCCCCTAGGGAGTCGACACCTTAGTGGCTGAGCTTATAGAAGGAATTACGTGACAGTGTCAGCTCTTTACAAAAGATTGATGACATGGGACAGCCGGCTACTCAGCCTGTGCTTGTTCAGGCGTCTCAAAAGCCATCAGGGGCTCTGAAGCGCCCGTTACCTCAGATGGCAGATACAGACGGCGACACGGATAATGACTCCAGTGTCGACGATTAAGAGACGAATGTGACTTCCTGTAGGGCCACACGTTACATGATTGAGGCTATGGAAAATGTTTTACATATTTCTGATAATACCAATACCACTAAAAAGGGTATTATGTTGGTGAGAAAAAACTGCCTGTAGTTTTTCCTGCATCTGAGAAATTAAATGAAGTGTGTGATGATGCGTGGGTTTCCCCCGATAAAAAGTTATTAGCATCATACCCCTTCCCGCCAGAGGATAGGGCACGTTGGAAAACACCCCCTAGGGTGGATAAAGCGCTCACACGCTTGTCTAAACAGGTGGCACTACCGTCCCCGGATACGGCCGCCCTTAAAGAACCTGCTGACAGAAAGCAGGAAAATATCCTAAAATGTATATACACTCACACGGGTGTGATACTGCGACCAGCAATCGCCTCAGCCTGGATGTGCAGTGCTGGGGTGGCTTGGTCGGATTCCCTGACTGACAATATTGATACCCTAGATAGGGACAGTATATTACTGACTATAGAGCATTTAAAAGATGCATTTCTATATATGCGTGATGCACAGAGGGATAGTTGCCGACTGGCATCAAGAGTAAGTGCGCTGTCCATTTCTGCCAGAAGAGGGTTATGGACACGACAGTGGTCAGGTGATGCGGATTCCAAGCGGCATATGGAAATATTGCCTTATAAAGGGGAGGAGTTGTTTGGGGTCGGTCTATCAGACCTGGTGGCCACGGCAACTGCTGGGAAATCCACATTTTTACCCCAGGCAAAAGGCTCCTCATTTCTGCCCCAGGGCAGAGGGAGAGGGAAAAGGCTGCAGCAAACAACCAGTTCCCAGGAACAGAAGCCCTCTCCCGTGTCTGCCAAGGCCTCAGCAAGACGCTGGGGCTTTACAAGCGGACTCAGGCACGGTGGGGGCCCGTCTCAAGAATTTCAGCACGCAGTGGGCTCACTCGCAAGTAGACCCCTGGATCCTTCAAGTGGTATCTCAGGGGTACAAATTGGAATTCGAGACGTCTCATCCTCGCCGTTTCCTAAAGTCTGCTTTACCGACGTCTCCCTCCGACAGGGAGGCAGTATTGGAAGCCATTCACAAGCTGTATTCCCAGCAGGTGATAATCAGGGTACCCCTCCTGCAACAGGGAAAGGGGTATTATTCCACACTGTTTGTGGTACCGAAGCCGGACGGCTCGGTGAGACCGATTTTAAATCTAAAATCTTTGAACACTTAAATACAGAGGTTCAAATTTAAGATGGAGTCACTCAGAGCAGTGATTGCGAACCTGGAAGAAGGGGATTATATGGTGTCTCTGGACATCAAGGATGCTTACCTTCATGTCCCAATTTACCCTTCTCACCAAGGGTACCTCAGGTTTGTGGTACAGAACTGTCACTATCAGTTTCAGACGCTGCCGTTTGGATTGTCCACGGCACCCCGGGTCTTTACCAAAGTAATGGCCGAAATGATGATACTCCTTCGAAGGAAGGGAGTTTTAGTTATCCCTTAATGGGACGATCTCCTGATAAGGGAAAGATCCAGGGAACAGTTGGAGGTCGCAGTAGCACTATCTCAGGTAGTGTTACAGCAGCACGATTGGATTCTCAATATTCCCAAATCGCAGCTGATTCCGACGACTCGTCTTCTATTCCTAGGGATGATCCGGGACACAGTCCAGAAAAAGGTGTTTCTCACGGAGGAGAAAGCCAGGGAGTTATCCGAGCTAGTCAGAAAACTCCTAAAACCAGGCCAAGTCTCAGTGCATCAATGCATGAGGGTCCTGGGAAAAATGGTGGCTTCCTACGAAGCAATCCCATTCGGCAGATTCCACGCAAGAACTTCCAGTGGGACCTGCTGGACAAATGGTCAGGGTCGCATCTTCAGATGCATCAGCGGATAACCCTGTCACCAAGGACAAGGGTGTCTCTCCTGTGGTGGTTGCAGAGTGCTCATCTTCTAGAGGGCAGCAGATTTGGCATTCAGGACTGGGTCCTGGTGACCACGGATGCCAGCCTGCGAGGCTGGGGAGCAGTCACACAGGGAAGGAATTTCCAGGGCTTATGGTCAAGCCTGGAGACATCACTTCACATAAATATCTTGGAGCTAAGGGCCATTTACAATGCTCTAAGCTTAGCAAGACCTCTGCTTCAAGGTCAACCGGTGTTGATCCAGTCGGACAACATCACGGCAGTCGCCCACGTAAACAGACAGGGCGGCACAAGAAGCAGGAGGGCAATGGCAGAAGCTGCAAGGATTCTTCGCTGGGCGGAAAATCATGTGATAGCACTGTCAGCAGTGTTCATTCCAGGAGTGGACAACTGGGAAGCAGACTTCCTCAGCAGGCACGACCTCCACCCGGGAGAGTGGGGACTTCATCCAGAAGTCTTCCACATGATTGTAAACCGTTGGGAAAAACCAAAGGTGGACATGATGGCATCCCGCCTCAACAAAAACTGGACAGGTATTGCGCCAGGTCAAGGGACCCTCAGGCAATAGCTGTGGACGCTCTGGTAACACCATGGGTGTACCAGTCAGTGTATGTGTTCCCTCCTCTACCTCTCATACCCAAGGTACTGAGAATTATAAGAGAGAGGAGTAAGAACCATACTCGTGGCTCCAGATTGGCCAAGAAGGACTTGGTACCCGGAACTTCAAGAGATGCTCACAGAGGACCCGTGGCCTCTGCCTCTAAGAAGGGACCTGCTCCAGCAAGGACCCTGTCTGTTCCAAGACTTACCGCCGCTGCGTTTGACGGCATGGCGGTTGAACGCCGAATCCTGAAGGAAAAAGGCATTCCGGAAGAAGTCATTCCTACCCTGATCAAAGCCAGGAAGGATGTAACCGCAAGGCATTATCACCGCATTTGGCGAAAATATGTTGCGTGGTGCGAGGCCAGGAAGGCCCCAACGGAGAAATTTCAACTGGGTCGATTCCTGCATTTCCTGTAAACAGGAGTGTCTATGGGCCTCAAACTGGGATACATTAAGGTTCAGATTTCGGCCCTGTCGATTTTCTTCCAGAAAGAACTGGCTTCAGTTCCTGAAGTTCAGACGTTGTCAAGGGAGTGCTGCATATACAGCCTCCTTTTGTGCCTCCAGTGGCACCTTGGGATCTCAATATAGTTTTGGGGTTCCTCAAATCACATTGGTTTGAACCACTTAAATCTGTGGATTTGAAATATCTCACATGGAAAGTGGTCATGCTGTTGGCCCTGGCTTCAGCCAGGCGCGTGTCAGAATTGGCGGCTTTATCTTATAAAAGCCCTTACCTGATTTTTCATACGGACAGGGCAGAATTGAGGACTCGTCCTCAATTTCTCCCTAAGGTGGTTTCAGCGTTTCACTTGAACCAGCCTATTGTGGTACCTGCGGCTACTAGGGACTTGGAGGACTCCAAGTTGCTGGACGTTGTCAGGGCCCTGAAAATATACGTTTCCAGGACGGCTGGAGTCAGAAAATCTGACTCGCTGTTTATCCTGCATGCACCCAACAAGCTGGGTGCTCCTGCTTCTAAGCAGACTATTGCTCATTGGAATTGTAGTACAATTTAGCTTGCACATTCTGTGGCAGGCCTGCCACAGCCAAAATCTGTAAATGCCCACTCCACAAGGAAGGTGGGCTCATCTTGGGCGGCTGCCCGAGGGGTCTCGGCTTTACAACTTTGCCGAGCAGCTACTTGGTCAGGGACAAACACGTTTGCAAAATTCTACAAATTTGATACCCTGGCTGAGGAGGACCTGGAGTTCTCTCATTCGGTGCTGCAGAGTCATCCACACTCTCCTGCCCGTTTGGGAGCTTTGGTATAATCCCCATGGTCCTTACGGAGTTCCCAGCATCCACTATGACGTCAGAGAAAATAAGATTTTACTCACCGGTAAATCTATTTCTCGTAGTCCGTAGTGAATGCTGGGCGCCCATCCCAAGTGCGGATTGTCTGCAATACTTGTACATAGTTATGGTTAACTAAATCGGGTTATTGTTGTTGCGAGCCATCTATCCAGAGGCTCCTCTGTTATCATGCTGTTAACTGGGTTCAGATCACAAGTTGTACGGTGTGATTGGTGTGGCTGGTATGAGTCTTACCCGGGATTCATAAATCCTTCCTTATTGTGTACGCTCGTCCGGGCACAGTATCCTAACTGAGGCTTGGAGGAGGGTCATGGGGGGAGGAGCCAGTGCACACCAGGTAGTCCTAAAGCTTTACTTTTGTGCCCAGTCTCCTGCGGAGCCGCTATTCCCCATGGTCCTTACGGAGTTCCCAGCATCCACTACGGACTACGAGAAATAGATTTACCGGTGAGTAAAATCTTATTATTCCTTCGATGCTCTCTAAATCTGGATTTTATTGATCTTGTGGTTCTACCTACATATTGCAGTGAACATGGACACTGCAATACGTATACACTATATGTTGATTCACAGCTTAAATATTGTTTTATGGGAAAACTATTCCCATTTACACTATATGTCACTGAGAGTGCTTTATTAGTAATATGGTTACATGTCAAGCAAATAGGCTTATTACATTTGTAGTTGCCAATAGGTTTCACTGGCAACCATGTGTTCACTGTAGTTTTACCTTTTTGTACTCTTAATTCACTAGGTGCCAATATGTTTTTGATATTGATGTTCTTTTTGAAAACTACTCGTGGTTTCTCTCCTATAGATTCACCCAAAATTGGATCCTGTTTTAAAATTCCGAAATTAGTCATGACAATCTTTTTAATGTCGTTAGACCTAGAGTTAAATTTTGATAGAAATGTCACTGTATCTGGTAGTTTCTGCCTAGCTACATCTTGTTGTTCTGATGTTCTATCCATATTAACTATCACCTCTTTTTGACCCCTACTCCTTCCCCTATCTTTCTTTTCTTTTTTAATTAGAAGGTCAGATCTATTGAGGGATCTTGCATAAATTCTAGATTCATCCAAAAGTTTTTTTGGGTATCCCCTACGTTCAAATTATTCATCACAGTCTCTACCTCAGGGGTGTCAAACTCAAATTCATCGGGGGCCGCATCAGCAGTTTGGTCCCCATCAAAGGGCCGGTTGTATCTGTAGGTCTATCCAAAATTTACCGCTCCACCTGCCTTATATGTGCCCAGCCATCTGCCCCCTTTTAAAGTGCCCAGCCATGTGCCCCCTTTTATAGTGCCCAGCCATGTGCCCCCTTTTATAGTGCACAGGTCCCCATTTTACACATTGCGGCAGGCACAGGTCCCCATTTTACACATTGCGGCAGGCACAGGTCCCCATTTTACACATAGCGGCAGGTACAGGTCCCCATTTTACACATTGTGGCAGGCACAGGTCCCCATTTTACACATAGCGGCAGGTACAGGTCCCCATTTTACACATTGTGGCAGGCACAGGTCCCCATTTTACACATTGTGGCAGGCACAGGTCCCCATTTTACACATTGTGGCAGGCACAGGTCCCCATTTTACACATTGCGGCAGGTGGTGGAAGGAGGGAGAGAGAGAGAAAGAGAGGAAGGGAGAGGGGCTGACTTACATTTGAAGCGGTTCTCGCCGCTCTTCAGCCGCCTCTCCCTCCTCGTCTGCGCGGCTCCCTTCTCCCTCCTCCGACGGGGTTTCGTTGAATGACGCGTTTGCGCCGTGACGTCACGACGCAATCGCGTCATTCCGCGAAACCCCGCCCCCCCCGAGCTGGGCACTCGGGAGAAGGGGGTTTCATGGCGGCGGCACCGCGGGCCATCAGACGAGGTCTGGCGGGCCGGATTTGGCCCGCGGGCCTTGTCTTTGACACCCCTGCTCTACCTGATCGTAAAAATCTTCATCTCTAGTACAATTACGTCTCAATCTTATTATCTGATTTTTTGGTATATTGGTAACCCATGGTTTATAATGAGCGCTGTTGTAATGCAAATAATTATTAGCTGCCACAGGTTTAACATAATTTGAGGATATAATTACATCATTTTGTATCGAGAATGCCACATCTAAGAAATTAACAGTGTCTAAATCAAATGTGTAAGTGAATGTTTGATTAAATGTGTTTTGATTAAGATAATTAACAAATTCCTGTGCACGTGAAAGACCTCCTTCCCAAATAATAAACAAATCATCTATAAAACGGCCATAGAGGACCAGATTATCTCTAAATGGGCCGCCCCATATATACTCTTCCTCGAAGCGGCCCATATAGAGATTTGCGAAGCTTGGCGCAAATCTGGTCCCCATGGCTGTCCCAAGTGCCTGTAAATAATAAACATCGTGAAATAAAAAATAATTGTGAGTTAAGATATACCAAATAGACTGCAAAATAAAATCACGTTGATTGTCCAATAAATTCTCGTCTTTCATAAGATAATGATTAACGGCATCCATTCCATTTTGATGTGGTATATTCGTATAGAGGGCCTGGACATCAAGAGTGAGAAATCCCCACCCTCTAGTCCAGTGCATCCCCATAGTTTTTTGTAAAATATGTGTAGTATCTTTGATATGTGATTCCAAATTACTGACGTGTTTTTGTAAGTGAGTATCTACAAAATAAGATAAATTGGATGTGAGGGACCCTATACCCGAAATAATAGGACGTCCAGGAGGTGATAAAAGTGATTTATGAATTTTAGGTAAGTGGTAAAAAACAGGAGTGACCGGGTGGGGACATAACAAAAAATAAAATTCATCCTCAGATATGGCATTCTCCGTTTTAGCTGTATCTAACATCATATTGTATTCAAGCAGAAAAGGGGAGGTGGGATCACCCTTCAGAGGCATATAATATTTGATGTCTTGTAATTGCCTATCTGCCTCTGAAACATAATCATCACGGTTTTGAATGATGATCCCAAGGGGTTGTCGTTAACAGTTGTAGAACAATATCTTAATACAAAACGAGGGGGAAATAGATTTCGTCATGTTTGTCTGGGGGAGTCATCCTGGATCTTTAAGTTGGACACTTTAAGTCCAAATGGTTAAAACGAAGCACTTCATTATACACCATTAGTCTAATCTGGTGATTAGAGTATGATTGCTGAGGAAAATATATGGTCATCAGAATAGAGTAACTATAAAGGGCAATAGGGATCAGGATATAATTAGTCCACAATGAATGTATAGATATTTACTGGAGTAAATATAACATTAATCCTAATATTGGTCCATCAAACAAATAAGAAAAATTAAATATTAATAAAAATTAAATATAATAGGACCTTTAATTGAGGTTGAGTAGTAAATTTCAACGTAAATGTATATGTGGACAGGATGGATAAGAATTCAATTGCACATTCTCTATACATATATGTGTATCTTTATTTATGTATGTGTATGGGTATTTATATATATATTTTTTTTGTATTTTTATTTATATTTCTATCTTTAGCATCAGAGTATTTATTATTATTTTTATTTTTTATTTTTATTATATCCCACATAATACGGGTTATCATGTTTATCTAGAACTATTCCACCAAAACCAAGAGAACTGTTTTATTGTTCGATTAATTTTATGGTATTAATAATGTTAAACTTTGAACATATGAAGTGTTTTTAAATAAAGTAAGACAACACAGCATTTCATATAGATCCAAAGTGAAACTGCTCTCGAGTATCATTCAATTAAGACTTTAATTAAACAAATACAGGTGATTCGAGCTTCTCATTAAGAGGTAGATAAAAAGCTAACACCCCACTGAGAAGCCAGTCTTGAGGAAGTCCCGAGAATTGACGGGACGAAACGCGTTGACGTCATCACCCGTTTTCAACCGCTGCATGTGTGACTGTGTCTTTGGCCGCTCCTGATGTTCTCAGCTGTGCCGGTTTCCTGCCACTCACCTTTGCCGCATCCTCTGTGCCATCTGGCTGCCGCTCACAGTGTGCATATACACTGAGGACACCTACACCTACGGCTCATTGCTACTGTGGCTCCCTGAACGCTGCACAGTGCAGCGCTGACAACTTGTCAAAGTCTCCACTACCGCTGACTGTGTGCTTGTAAACGCTGCCCATCAGCCGGGAACTCCTAAAGGTATTTACCTTAAAACTAATTCTTGCACTTGTGCTATAGTGCTTAAGCGGAGGACATTCCCAGGAAAGGGTAAATATAACCCCGTTTGATCGGGCAAAACACATCAGGAAGGACTAATCCTGCACTGGGACGCCAGTGACAGGATGAGTGGAGACCTTTATACTATCATCTATTTATTTATAAACTAGCATATAATGATGAGAAAAATGTGGCACTAACGGCAAACTAAACAGTTGATCAATGTTTCTTACTAATTGGATACCTTTGTAAGATTTACGGGTTAAATCAATTAAGTTAAAGCGGCTTTACATTTCTATTAAATTAAGGAATGCATTCCGGTTGAATTATACTAGCAATTGAGCTGATACATTTTATTGTATGTTTTAACAAATGTATTTATCTAAGTGTAATGTGATTTGCTTCTAGTAAAAGAATAGAATATAACAAGTCTCTTGGTTTTTTAGTAAAGGCAAATACTCACTTTTCATCACTGTATTTGGAGTCACTGAAGCGCACAGACACATCCTATTGTATTCCAGTGTGTTTTCCAGGCTCTTGCAAAGCCCTAGTTTGTGCAGCTAGTGTCTACCTAATACAAGTGAATTAATCTAACATAGCATTTTGCGCTTGGGATTTGGGTGTCAAGCACATCCACTTGTTGTTTTCTGTATATACGAATACCTACCTAGAATAACATTTTCTAACAAATATAGATTTAACGTGTTTTCTCCACCAACATGATCAGGAAATACCGGATCATATTAGGTCAAATCCGCTTTTGTGGTCTACCAGGAGAATATTGCACATATTGCACCACAATGCGAAGTTGAATCAATATCATTCCTTACATTTGCCCCTAATGTTAAACCCTGAGTTCTTGGACGGCATGGCTGCTCACCCCTCTACAGTGTGGTGGGAGGCTGGTATAGTATCGATTCGATCATTGGTATCGGTGGAAGACCACCGTTTGCTCACTTTCTCAGAGGTCTCAACGAGCTTCGTCTCCCCTTCCATTTTTGCAAACACAAATTTATGTTAGACATGTTCTCACACATTTTGCGGAGGGGGATTGGACCAACTCCCTAGACAGCCTCTTTTTGCAAACTGTACCAAGTCACAAAGCCATATCTATACACTATACATTTTTGAGGACAATATTAGATCATGCCACTGTAGCAGGCGGCATGTCCAAATGGTTGACTCACTTTCCCGGACTGACTATACCCGTGCTGGAAAAAGCATTATCTTATTCCCGAAAGGTCCTGTCAGCGAGTATGTATACCGAATTATTTCTTAATGTATATCATAATACTTATTTATCCCCGCTACGGCGTTTCCGTATGGGAACGTCGGACATACACTCCTGCCCAAAATGCCACCAGAGTGAGGCAGATACCTATCATTGTTTATGGGCATGTCCTATTGTGCAATATTTCTGGCACCTTATTAGGAGATATGCAGAGGCTAAACTAATAACTTTTGTACCATTTACCCCCGAATGGGCAGTTTTAGGTATCATTGATCCCACTCTCGAAATGCCATCGGAATGCAAAAAACTACTGATAGCCCACAGTGCAGCAGGGAAAAGGACGATACTACAGGGGTGGATTGACAGTACGCCTCCACAGATACCTTTATTTTTTAATAAACTGCACCACATATTCAGGATGGACTGGGTGGAAACCATTGTGGATAAGGTAAACAAGTAGATCTCTTTTTCAATCTCTGTGAGTCTTATATCTCCTCACCACGTGGCTGCAAATTCATAATAGTCTAAAGAACACCACGTGGTACCTAACTAGATTAGCAGCACAAGGCCAACCTGTATCTTTGGTCTGAGGACAGACGACTGTGACGGCTCCCCTCAGAGTTACCTGTATCGTTCATAGTATCATGAATGAATGACTACACACCATGTGAAAGTCTTTATTATTAACATATGTGAATTTACTGTAAACTGCAAAATTGTGACTTCTCTTCATTGCAAAACTTTGCATTTTCTTGAAATGTGAAATCCATGATGTCTCAATAAAAATTGTTTTGAAAAAAAAAAGACAGTGTGGGCTGGCTCCTCCCTCTATACCCCTCCTACCAAACTCCGTTTAGAAACTGTATCAAGGAGGAGCCGGTCACAGTTAGGCTAGTTCTCCAGAGTTTCTCTAGTAAAAGTTATTTTTACAGTTTATTATTTTACAGGGAGGCTGCTGGCAACAGCCTCCCTGCTTCGAGGGACTAAAGGGGGAGTAGTGTCCACCCTCCGGGGTCTGAGCCACTATCTCCACTGACAGGACACTGAGCTTCTGAGGGTGCAGATCGTTAGCCGCCCCAGGCAACCACTCGCTCCAGCAGCATGCCAACACCCCCTTACAGAGCCAGAAGAATTTGGTGGCGAGTGAATCACCTCCCCCCCCACCCCCCCCGGCAAGCGGGGAGCCGATGTAAAGATGGCTTCAACAGGGTAGGGGGCGCAGTACTAACTGCGCTTCGGGGCTCAGTGGTACATTGTGCGGCACTGTGAGGGGCGCCCTGAGCCAGCGCCTACACCCTAAACTGGTCAGCAAGCCTGTCAGGATCCTCGGATTGCTGCCAGCACAAATCTTCAGGCCAGTATAATATAATGAAGAGCGGGAAGCAGCACCATGTTCGGGGGCAGAGCTTCTCCTCAGAGCGGACCCAGCAGCGCTCAGCGCCATTTTCCTGCCTGCAGTTCCTGTACAGCAGACGCAGACAGGGAGAGCTGTCCCTCCAAGCAACTCCAGCTATCCTGTGCGGTACCAGGGGGTTGTAGAAGGGGGGAGGGTGCTGTGTAAAGTCTGCGTAGTCTATTAAGGTACACAGACAGTTTATTTAGTTCTACCTCAAAAAGTAAAAAGTGCTTTGTGTGGGTTGGCTCCAAACTCTGTGTCTCTCTGTGGCATACTTGGGGGGAAACTGTGTCTGACATTTCCCTGTGTGGGTGTGTGCGTGTGGGTGGGGTGTTTAATAACTCCCATAGCCATGTCTAGAGATTCTGTGTCATATGCTGCAGACAATGTTTCCTCTCAGGAGGAATCCATTCCATGTACACAAGATTGTAATGCTTTGTCTCAGATCCCTATTGTTGAACCTGAGTAGTTAACCTTTATCAAAGGAATGATCTCTCAGATCTCTACTAGGGTAGCTGATACTGAGACTGAAACTCAGGTGTTGAAGAAGTCTATGGCAGTTTGGTCAGGTTCTGTCCCTATTCCTGCAAAATCCCCTAGCATGTTCCCACAGAAACGTGCACTTGCCCAAATTATGTAAGATGACACAGATATCGATTCTGATACTGCAGACGGTGATGGGAAGGTGCTGAGGGGGGCGGCATCCCTTGCTAAGGTGGGTGCAGCTCATGATTGAGGCCATTAGAGATGTGTTAAACATTAATGACTCCACACCTAGGCAGGTTGAGGAGGCTTACTTCACTAACAATAAGAAAGCCTCGCTAACCTACCCTGCATCTAAAGAATTAAACGCTATATTTGAAAAATTCTGGGAAAACCCGGAGAAAAAATTCCAGATCCCAAAAAGGGTTCTGGTTGCTTTTCCCTTCCCTGAGGAAGATAGGAGAAAAAGGGGCAAGCTCATCCATTGTGGACACATCTGTCACCAGACTGTTTAAAAAGGTGGTTTTACCAGTCCCCGGATCTACTGCATTAAAAGAACCGGCTGATCGTAAAATTGACGCTACACTCAAATCCATTTACATTTCTTTAGGAGTGGCGTTAAGGCCCACTATTCCCTGTGCATGGATTTCTAAAGCCATAGTAAAGTGGTCAGGCACATTACTAGAGGATTTTGATACAATGGATAGAAGTGACATTGAATTGAATTGTTTTTACATAACATACAGGATTCTGTGGGGTTCATGGTGGAATCCATGAAGGACCTGGGTACGCTGACTGCACGGATATCTTCCATGTCGATCTCAGCCCACAGGGGACTCTGGCTACGCCAATGGTCTGCAGACGCGGAATCCAGGAGAAGTGTGGAGAACCTACAATACACAGGTCAGGCTCTCTTTGGGGAAGTGTTGGATGCATGGATTTCCACGGCAACCGCAGGTGAGTCACTTTTCCTTCCCTCTGCTACACCTTCTATGAAGAAACCATTTTCTTCAGCTGTGCCGCAGTCCTTTCGGACCGCTAAGACAAAAAAGTCCAAGCCTCCTACCACTTTATTTAGAGGTGGTCGGGCAAAATCCAAAAAGCCTGCATCCGCAGTCTCCCATGACCAGAGACCTGCTTCTGGTTCCTCAAAATCCTCAGCATGATGGTGGACATCAATGCCTGGAGGACGGACTGGTGGGTACAAGACTCAGACGTTTCAGACACGTCGGGGTGTCGTCCAGCCTGGATCCCTGGGTACAGGTTATTTTGTCCCAGGGGTACAGACTGGAGTTTCAAGAACTCCCGCCTCACCGATTCTTCAAATCAGGCTTGCCAGCTTTGCTGACAGACAGGGCTATCCTACAGGAAGCCATCCTAAAATTGGAAAAGTCACAGGTCATTGTCCCAGTTCCACCTCACATGCAAAACAAGGGTTATTATTCAAACTTTTTTGTGGTCCAGAAACCGGATGGCTCGGTCAGACCAATTTTGAACTTGAAATCGTTGAACCCTTACCTGAGGTTGTTCAAATTCGAAATGGAGTCTCTCAGAGCAGTGAGTTCAGGCCTGGAGGAGGGAGAGTTTCTGATATCGCTGGATATCAAGGATGCGTACCTCCACATTCCGATTTGACCACCTCACCAGGATTATCTCAGATTTGTATAGCAAATTGTTCAAGAATATCAATGAGTGCGCTAGCAGCTGGAAATTAGGTGACCCTGCAAGAGGTACTTCCCACCTCCACCACACAATATGCAAAAAGAAAAATACAGGATACCACTTCACCAGCGCTCTGGATTAGCTAAGAGCCCCAATTTTTCATAGGGCTAATGTGTCCATCCTTCTGTTGTTATTCAGATGGGTATTCTATGTAACAGAGATACCTCAATCCAGAACCGGAGGACAAAGAAAGAAAGAAAGTGCAATAGTGTAATACTTTTTTAAAAGGGTTACACATTTAATACACATTTTCCTGGAACACTGGGCGGACTTCTCAGTCAGGCGCCATCTCTTTTGTCGTGACGGATTGCACCTGACTGAGGAGGGGGCAGCGGTGCTGGGGGGAAGGATGGTTAGAAGGTTGGAGGAGATTTTAAACTAGGAACCTGGGGGGAGGGTTTAGCTAGAAACTACGGGTCATGCAGTGAGAATAGTGGGGATAGCGGTAGTAAACGAAATGGGGGAGAAGTTGGGGGGAGGGTAAGAGCAGGCAGTAAGGTTACTAACATGGGTACTAAAAGGGATTTTACCAAAGCACTAACCAATGACGATTACAGGTCATCCTTGCCACATAAGGTGAAAGATGTCCCTAACGCAAGGGAAAATACTTATCTTAGTTGTATGTATGTAAACGCCAGAAGCATTACTGGTAAAAAGGGTGAACTAGAAATACTTGCAGCAAGCAAACAGAATGATATTATAGGCATTACTGAAACTTGGTGGGATGAATCTCATGATTGGACAGTCAATCTAGAGGGCTATACACTGTTTAGGAGAGACAGACTAAATAAAAACGGTGGAGGGGTGTGTCTGTACGTAAAGCCGTTTTTAAAACCTAATATATGGGAAGATATTAAGGAGGGGACTGTAGACACCGTTGGGACATTATGAGTAGAAATTGCATGCGGGGAAAAAGGAACAAAAAAGTTAGTATTGGGTGTATGCTATAGGCCGCCTGGTATCAACGCATCTGATGATGAATTGTTACTAAAGCAAATTGAAAAAGCAGCAGGAGTAGGAGACATAGTAGTGATGGGAGATTTTAACTATCCAGAGATAAACTGGAAAAACGATTCATGTGATACTGCTAGGGGCAGTATGTTTTTAAACACACTAAATGATAACTACCTAGTCCAACTAATTGAGGAACCAACTAGGTACAATGCAATCTTAGACCTGGTATTAACAAACAATCAGGATTTGGTATCGGGTATTATAGTAGGGGAACCCATAGGAAACAGCGTCCACAATATGGTCACATTCAATATCAGTTTCTACAAACAGCCCTATACTGGCTCAACTAGGACTTTAAACTTTAGCAAAGCAAATTTTGAAAAGGTGAGGGTATTTTTCAGGGATATTGAATGGGAAGGTTTGTTTTTAGGAAAAAATACTACGGAGAAATGGGAGGTACTAAAATTCCTGCTAGCTAAAAATACACTCAAATATATTCCTATGAGTAGCAAAAAAGGGAATAAAAATCATAAACCGATGTGGCTTAACAAAAAGATTAAAGAACTTATGGGCAAGAAAAGGCGAGCATTTAAAAAATACAAATCTGACGGGGAAGCAGAGTCATTTCAGCACTATAAGGAATGTAACAAAAATTGCAAAAAGGAAATAAGAGCGGCTAAAGTAGAGACTGAAAAACTAGTAGCAAAGGAAAGCAAAGCGAATCCCAAAAAATTCTTTAAATATATTAATAGCAAGAGATTAAAAAAGGAGAGTATAGGCCCTTTGAAAGACAAGTTGGGAGTCTTAAGCAAAAATGATAATGACATAGCGGACACACTAAATGAGTTTTTTTCAACAGTATTCACTAGAGAGGACCCAATTCAGGGACTGACACACAATCTCAATAATGACAATATCACACTGATAGGTACTTATTTAAGCGAGGAAGTAGTCTGTGACCGATTAAAACATTTAAAGATTAATAAATCACCAGGGCCCGATGGTATTCATCCAAGGGTTCTAATGGAGCTTCACTCTGAACTGGCAAAACCACTATCTTTGATCTTTGAGGATTCAGTTATATCAGGTATGGTTCCCAAAGACTGGCGTATAGCGGAAGTAGTGCCTATATTCAAAAAGGGAAGTAAAGCTGAACCAGGTAATTATAGACCAGTTAGTCTTACATCTATAGTGGGGAAAGTATTGGAAGGTATTCTAAGAGATAGTATTCAGAAGTTCCTTGAAACCAATAAGGTCATTAAAAGGAATCAACATGGGTTTATGAAGGACAGATCCTGTCAAACCAACTTACTTGGCTTTTATGAAACAGTAAGCGCAAACCTAGATCAGGGTAAAGACGTGGATGTAATCTTTTTAGACTTTGCCAAAGCGTTCGATACTGTACCACACATGAGACTTATATACAAGCTACAAGAATCAGGGCTAGGAAGCACAATATGCACTTGGGTCAAAAACTGATTAGATAATAGGAAGCAGCACGTTGTGGTTAATGGATCTTTTTCAACTTGGACTGAAGTGCTAAGTGGTGTGCCGCAAGGCTCAGTATTAGGACCGCTATTGTTCAATATTTTCATTAACGACCTAACAGAAGGTCTAGAGAGCATGGTGTCAATTTTTGCAGATGATACCTGATGGTGTAAAGGTTTTTCTTTACTTTGTTATATAAGCAAATATATATTGATTCAAGCTTTTTCACATTTAACAAAGATATTTACTGCTCCTCACAAATTTAGGTTTGTGTTTCCTTAGAAGCTTCACAGATATATTATAAGCAACATTGTATTTCATAGCATGAATTGTTCATTGTTATAACGCCAGATGTATTCCAAGGCCAGTCAAGCATATCGCCAAAAGTTCCGAACATTGGGGAGGATTTTGACCTGTCCTGACCTCCAGAAGGGATGTTCCGGGAAAGCTGATAATCGCAAAGCAATAAATATATTTTAATTGCAATTTATAATATTGTTTGACAGATGACGTGTTTCAGTTTTCAAGACATACATGGTGTATGCTGATTGGCTAATTGTATTGGCACACATGAATCCTTTGTTCTTTTGCTATAAAAATAAAGCCATGATGGCCCCCTAACAGATCAACTATGAACTGCTTAGGTTACACAATGATCCGGTGTCACCTATTCATTCACTGATCTCCAACCGGTTGCTAAGGGAAACAGCATTCTGACTGATGACTGAAGAGAGTTCATAATCAGACCTGAATAGGTTAACATACGCTATCATACCAAATTGTGTAAGGCTATAAATACAGAGGAGGATGCCGAGTCTCTTCAGAACGACTTAGTTAAATTAGAAGCATGGGCAGCCAAATGGAGAATGCGCTTCAACACAGACAAGTGTAAGGTAATGCACTGTGGTAACAAGAACAAAAATTACACCTACCTACTAAATGGGGTAAAATTAGGGGATTCTGTACTGGAAAAGGACTTAGGTGTCCTCATAGATAGCAAGCTAAGCAGTAGTACCCAAAGTAGGACTGCAGCAAAGAAGGCTAATAAGATATTAGCATGCATAAAACGGGGTATTAATGCTAGGGACAAGAGTATTATACTCCCGTTATATAAATCACTAGTGAGGCCACACCTTGAATACTGTGTACAGTTCTGGGCACCGTACTACAAAAAGGATATCCTGGAGCTTGAAAAGGTACAGAGGAGGGCGACCAAACTAATTAAGGGCATGGAGACGATGGAATACAAGGAAAGGCTTGAAAGACTAGGCATGTTTACATTAGAAAAGCGGAGACTAAGAGGGGATATGATCCACATCTACAAATATATAAGGGGACAATACACAGAGCTTGCGCGGGACCTGTTTTTGATTAGATCAACACAGGGGACTCGTGAACACTTGCTCAGGTTAGAGGAGAGGAGATTCCGCACAATACGGCGTAAAGGCTTTTTCACGGTAAGGACAATACGTGTTTGGAATTCCCTGCCCGAGGGAGTTGTAATGGCGGAATCTGTCAACACCTTTAAGAATGGGTTAGATAAATTCCTATTGGATAAGGATATCCAGGGGTATGGTGCATAGTCATGCATTATAGTTACTATAAATAGGGATAAAATGCAATGGCTGACAGTCAGAAATTTTAGTCAAATCATCATGCATAGGACACCACAAATAGGTTGAACTTGATGGACAATTGTCTTTTTTCAACCTCAGATACTATGTTACTATGTTACTATGTTACTATTAAAACATTGAAAAGCATAGAGACATCCAACAAATAGCTGTTCGGTGAGTATAGTGTCGGTACACCATTACCGGCTGTGAATGAGAACCGATGTGTGTCAGTTCTTAAACGCATGTAAGTGGAAGAGTCCTCCCGGCTGCAGCTGCGGGTCCCCCGTCTCACTCCAATCTGCTCTCTTACTGCCAGGCAAGTGGGGCCTCACCGTCGGGATCCGGTCTGAAGATCGACAGTGCCTAGGTCGACAATGTTTAGGTCGACCACTATAGGTCGACAGTCACTAGGTCGACATGGATGGACGGTCGACAGGGTTTCTAGGTCGACATGTGCTAGGTCGACAGGTCTAAAGGTCGACATGAGTTTTTTTTTTTTTCATACTTAACGATCCATGTGGACTACGATTGGAACGGTAAAGTGTGCCGAGCGAAGCGGCAGCGGAGCGAAGGCACCATGCCCGAAGCATGGTGAGCGAAGCGAGCCATGCGAGGGGACGCGGTGCGCTAATTTGGGATCCCGGTCACTTTACGAAGAAAACGACACAAAAAACACCAAAAAACCTCATGTCGACCTTTAGACCTGTCGACCTAGCACATGTCGACCTAGAAACCCCGTCGACCTTCCATCCATGTCGACCTAGTGACTGTCGACCTATAGTGGTCAACCTAAACATTGTCGACCTAGGCACTGTCGATAAAACGAACCACACCCCTCACCGTCACGCACCAGACAACAGCTTTTGTCTGTGTTAAAGAACTGACTGCACATCGGTCAGAGCGCTGGTGAAGTGGTATCCTGTATTTAGCTCAGATTTGCACTGTTAGACAGTTATTATCAATTCCAGGCACTGCCATTCTGCCTCTCCACAGCACCAAGGGTGTTCACCAAGGTGATTTCAGAGATGATGGTTCTCCTTCACAGGCAGGGGGTGAACATACTCCCATATCCGGACGATCTGCTGCTAAAGGCATCATTCAGGGAGAAGTTGTTGCAGTCCATTGTTTTCACGACTCATTTGCTCAGGGAGCCGACCAGGAGGTTGTCTTCTGGGAATGATCCTCGACACGGAAGTGCAGAGGGTGTTTCTCCTGGAGGAGAAAGCATTGGTGATACAAACAATGCTCCGGAAATTTCCTTAAGCCAGCCCGGATTTTGGTTCAACAGTGCATTCACTTTCTGGGGAAGATGGTGGCCTCTTACGAGGCTCTACAGTACGGAAGGTTTCATGCTCGACCCTTCCAACTGGATCTCCTGGACAAGTGGTCGGGATCTGATCTACACATGCACCAGAGAATACGTCTGTCGCCAAAGGCCAGGATTTCACTCCTCTGGTGGCTGCAATTACCTCACCTTCTGGGCGGTCACAGGTTCGGGATTCTGGACTGGATCCTTCTAACCACGGATGCAAGTCTCTGGGGCTGGGGCGCAGTCACTCGGGGACAAACCTTCAAATGACAGTGGTCAAGCCTGGAATCCAGCCTTCCAATAAACATTTTGGAACTAAGAGCAGTCTACAACAGTCTTCTCCAAGCGGCCCATCTTTTACGAGATCGAGCCATTCAAGTGCAGTAGGACAATGTAAAGACAGTGGCTTACATAAAACGACAGGGTGGAACGAAGAGCAGCAATGTCAGAGGTAACAAGAATCATCCTCTGGGAAGAAAAACACGCGGTGGCATTGTCAGCAATCTTCATTCCGGGAGTAGACAACTGGGAAGTGGACTTCCTCAGCAGACACGATCTCCATCCAGGGGAGTGGAGACTCCATCCGGAGGTGTTAGCAGAGGTAACAGATCTTTGGGGTGTACCTGAAATAGACATGATGGCCTCTCGTCTCAACAAGATGCTTCGGCGGTATTGTTCCAGGTAGAGGGACCCTCAAGCCGTGGCAGTGGACGCCCTAGTGACTCCGTGGGTGTTCCAGTCAGTGTACGTGTTTCCTCCACTTCCACTCATTCCAAGAGTTCTAAAACCCATAAAGAGAACAAGTGTTCAGGCAATCCTCATTGCTCCAGACTGGCCAAGGATGGCTTGGTATGCAGATCTTCTGGATCTACTGCTAGAAGAGCCGAGGCCTCTTCCTCAGGAACTGCTACAGCAGGGACCGTTCGCTTATCAAGACTTACCATGGCTATGTTTGACGGCATGGAGGTTGAACGCCAAATATTAGCTCGGAAGGGCATTCTGAACAAGGTTGTTCCTACCCTGATACAGGCTAGGAAAGGAGTAACGTCTAAACATTACCATTGTATTTGGAAAAAATATGTATCTTGATGTGAGTCCAAGAAGTTTCCTACAGTGGAGTTTCAACTGGGACGGTTTCTCCTCTTCCTGCAAGCAGGTGTGGATACGGGCCTGAGGTTGGGATCTGTAAAGGTCCAGATTTCGGCCCTATCCATTATCTTCCAGAAACAGTTGGCTTCCCTCCCTGAGGCTCAGACTTTTCTGAAAGAGGTTCTGCACATCCAGGCTCCCTTTGTGCCGCCTATGGCGCCCTGGGATCTTAACGTGGTGGTACAGTTCCTTCAATCGGATTGGTTAGAGCCTCTACTGGAGGTTGAGGTCAAATTTCTCACGTGGAAGGCTCTCACTTTGTTGGCCTTAGCTTCTGCTAGACGTGTGTCAGAGTTGGGGGCTTTGTCTTGTAAGAGCTCCTACTTGATCTATCAGCAGCTCCTTCCGAAGGTTGTGTCGGTATTTCATATCAACCAACCTATTGTGGTGCCAGTTGCTACTGAGTCCTCAATTTCATCAAAGTCCTTGAATGTTGAATCAGTTCTGCAGGAGTCTCCGCGCTCTCCCTCCCATTCTGGGAGCTTTGGTACATCCCCATGGTACTAATGTGGAGCCCCAGCATCCTCTGGGATGTAAGAGAAAATAGGATTTAAATTATCTACCGGTAAATACTTTTCTCGTAGTCCGTAGAGGATGCTGGGCGCCCGCCCAGCGCTTCATGATTCTGCAGTGGTTACTTAGATCAGTACTTGTTAGTTTTTGGTTAAATACTGTTTTGTTACTTGGTTAAGTAATATGGGTGGTCATTCCGAGTTGATCACTCGTTTTATTTTCCGCAACAGAGCGATTAGTCGTTAATGCGCATGCGCAATGTCCGCAGTACGACTGCGCCAAGTAAATTTGCTATTAAGTTGGGTATTTTACTCACGGCATTACGAGGTTTTTTCTTAGTTCTGGTGATCGTAAAGTGATTGACAGGAAGTGGGTGTTTCTGGGCGGAAACTGGCCGTTTTATGGGTGTGTGCAAAAAACGCTGCCGTTTCTGGGAAAAACGCGGGAGTGGCTGCAGAAACGGGGGAGTGTCTGGGTGAACGCTGGGTGTGTTTGTGACGTCAAACCAGGAACGAAACTGACTGAACTGATCGTAGTGGCAGAGTAAGTCTCGAGCTACTCAGAAGCTGCTAAGAACTGTCTATTCGCAAATCTGCTAATCTTTCGTTCGCAAATCTACTATGCTAAGATTCACTCCCAGTAGGCGGTGGCTTAGCATGTGCAAAGCTGCTAAAAGCAGTTTGCGAGCGAACAACTCGGAATGACCACCATTGTTCAGCCATTGCTGATGTTTGGGTGTAAGCTGGTGTGAATCTTGCCACTATCTGTGTAAAATCCTTCTCTCGAAGTTGTCCGTCTCCTCGGGCACAGTTTCTAGACTGAGTCTGGTAGGAGGGGCATAGAGGGAGGAACCAGCCCACACTATTAAACTCTCAAAGTGCCAGTGGCTCCTAGTGGAGCCGTCTATACCCCATGGTACTAATGTGGACCCCAGCATCCTCTACGGACTACAAGAAAAGGATTTACCGGTAGGTAATTCAAATCCTATTTTTCTCATTCAACTGTTGGAATTCGTTCTAACTAAAAACTATTTTACTTGCAATGAATCCCACTTCCTCTAGTTTAGGGAGACATCTTGTGCCCCAATCTATGCTAACCTCTACCTGGGGTGGTGGGTAAAAGCAGGTGATCTTCTATGAGTCACTCGAGATATATGCGGGCAATATTTTATTATTTGTCCGATACATGAGAAGAACAATTGGACGATTTAACAAGATTATTTTTCATTCTCAACATGAATGATTATAATCTGAGACTCACACATGAGACCAGAGGATGATAAATTTCCTCGATCTGACAATATGCATCGATGATGCAGGGAACATTACCACATATATCTTCAGGAAACTCACAGCGACTAACAGCATACTTCATTCGATCAGCTCACATTTTCCTGCAACCATTAAAGCCGTACCAAAAGGTGAACTTCTGTGTAAGAAAGGGGGTTATGGTCATTAGGTCGACAGCACTTAGGTTGATAGTCATTAGGTCGACCACTATTGGTCGACATGCATTAGGTCGACATGGTCAATAGGTCGACATTGTCAATAGGTCGACATGGAAAAAGGTCGACATGAGTTTTTCAAATTTTTTTTTTTACTTTTGCTTACTTTACGATCCATGTGGACTACAATTTTGAACTGTAATTTGTGCCAAGCGCAGTGAAACACCTTGCCCGAAGCATAGCGAGCAAAGCAAGCCATGCAAGGGGACACGGTGCACTAATTGGGGTTCCCCGTCACTGTACGGAGAAAATGACACCAATAACTCATGTCTCCCCTACTGCATGTCGTCCAGTAGCATGTCGTGCAATAGTGGTTGACCTAATGACTGTCGACCTAAGTGTGGCCGACGCCGACCTAAAGACACATACCCACGAAAAGAAAGTGCTTGGATCCAGAAATGTTCAACATCAGTCAGTGAGAACTCAAAAAGATGTTACAGCAACAAATTAATCAGGAAAACAGTACGGGAAGTAGATACTGTAAATATCCTAGGGATTCTCTCCTTCAACCTAAATTGAAACAAAATAAAGAACCAATTTGATTTATCTGTACCTTTAATGATACTCATTGGAGGAGTATTAACAGTATTCTCCAGAAACACTGGTAAGTCTTACAAACGGACCAAGATCTGAATATGATCTTACTCCCGAATGTCCAAACAAGCTGGAGATGATCCTGGAAACATCAGGGAACAACTTGTACCTAGCCATGTCTCCAAGGTACAGAAGGCTAAATCTAGCAGAAAGGGTTTTACATGTTGTGGACAATGCAAGGCATGTAAATATATGGTCTCTAAAAAATGGTTTTGTGATAGATACAATAAGAAATGGACCATATCGACTCCCATAACTTGTACTACAGTAGGTACGGTTTACCACATGGAATGCCCATGTCATAAAGTATATATTGCCAAGACATCCGGACCCTTAAAGGTGCAGATATTAGAACATGTGGGTAGCATTCGGAATGCCAGCAAAGATCAGGCAAAATTCAAGACCTTGATGTCAGTAGTGGGGCACTTCCAACGACTTCACAGTAGTGATCCTAACGGTCTCCAAGCTTTTGGTATGAGACATCCAACTAGGAATCCAAGGAGGAGACCTGGATTGAGAACTACTGAAACTGGAAACCAAAATGATTTTCCTGTTAAATAGTCAACACCTGGGAGGTGTGAATGAGGTGAATAGCTACACCCCATTCTTCTTTTTTTATTCATATAAATAGTGTAACTATCATGTGAAAGGATCATGATCAGTGATCCAGATATACATTCTGCTAAACCACCCATCATAGGAGACATGTTTAAATATAAAGTACAGTATTTCTGAGTTTCTTGTTTTTACATATTCATTTATGGAAAATACCACAAAATCCTTTACTCTGTATTATTCATGGAAATTGCTTGAACAAATAAACACAATAAACTAGAAACATATATACAATATAACACTATATCTAATCCACAATCTATTGAGGGAATCACCAACTCAAGAAACTGTATACGATAATATAAGTACTACATCCAAACCACTATAGGCGATATTACAAGTGGAATTACAAGTGCCGGCTCTTTCTCTTCTTTTTCTCTTCTTATTTTTGACTTGAGAGATAATCACATAATTATCTTATGGATCTTTGGGTCACCATACACTTTTTCCCTCTTACATATTTACATACCTCCCAACATGACCCTCTCCAGGAGGGACAGAATGCTCTGCTCCTGGACTTGCCTCTTAATTTATAATTACCTTCACCTGTGCTGAAACACCTTTCTTATCCATGAACCTGTTCAAAACAGGTGCCGGCAATGATAAATGAAGAGAAAAGTCCAGAAGCAGATCATTTTGTCCCTCCTGGAGAGGGTCATGTTGGAAGGTATGTATTTATTCTTCTTAAAATATGGACAATATCACCTAGAGCATAGGTTCTCAAACTCGATCCTCAGGACCCCACACAGTACATGTTTTGCAGGTAACCCAGCAGATGCACAGGTGTATTAATTACTCACTGACACATTTTAAAAGGTCCACAGGTGGAGCTAATTATGTTACTTGCGATTACGTGAGGAGACCTGCAAAACATGCACTGTGTGGGGTCATGAGGACCGAGTTTGAGAACCTGTGACCTAGAGCATAGGTTCTCAAACTCGGTCCTCAGGACCCCACACAGTGCATGTTTTGCAGGTAACCCAGCAGGTGCACAGGTGAATTAATTACTCACTGACACATTTTTAAAGGTCCACAGGTGGAGGTAATTATTTCACTTGTCATTCTGTGAGGAGACCTGCAAAACTTGCACTGTGTGGGGTCCTGAGGACCGAGTGTGAGAACCTGTGACCTAGAGCATAGGTTCTCAAACTCGGTCCTCAGGACCCCACACAGGGCATGTTTTGCAGGTCTCCTCACAGAACCACAAGTGAAATAATGAGCTGCACCTGTGGGCCTTTTAAAATGTGTCTGAGCAATTAATACACATGTGCACCTGCTGGGTTACCTGCAAAATATGCACTGTGTGGGGTCCTGAGGACCGAGTTTGAGAACCTGTGACCTAGAGAATATGAGAAGATTTCAGTGGATTACTCAAAAGAGGTTACCCACTGGAGTTCACTTCATCACTATTTATAGTAATTATTTGTGGCCATTTATTCACTCTGATAATATACGTATAGAATCTCCACTATCTTTCTTTTTTCTTGTCTTATCTTTGACATCACGGTTGACACTGGTGTTTCAATTAATTATTCTTCACTTCCCCTCCTTCCGATATTTATTGTTTGGGATTACCTTTTAGGAGGCTTCATTACAGCACTATATTCTCACTTTATTTTCCTTTCACCTTCTCAACATCAATTCTACTTATTTTTCTGTTTTACTGTCCAACACAGGAGTGGTTATGATGGTCCTGTGATAATACAATCCATACCAGGTAGCTATATTTTTAACCCAATAATTTTTAGGTATAAAAAACACTTTTTCACTTCACTCTACCTTCGCCGTGAAGGGGCCCACAGCTGTCATAATACAATGAGTCACACTGACCTTATTGTATGCTGCCGCCAGCACTGCGCCCACCATTCAGAGTCTGCAGCCGGTCGGCATGCGGGTACTAGCAGGAGGGGGGAGGAAGGTCCGCTCTCTCCGCTGAGGCTGCCTGTCTCGCTCCTTCATGGTGTGCACTGAATGATGGGAGGAAGGAGGAGGAGGGACGGGAGCTGTGGACTGTCCAAGTGTGGAGTCAGGATGTTTTGGAGCAGTGAAGTAGGCTGAGAAGAGCCAGCCATGCCATCAGCCGTACAAAGTTTGTTGGGGGGTGGATGCTAGCGTTTATGTTTGCATGCACTGTGTGTATCTATGAGTGTGCATAGATCTATATATATATATGTATGTTCCCTATGTGTGTTTGTAGATTTATGTGCGAGAATGCACAGTGTATGTATATGTGTGCAAATAATATTTCTGCTGCGGGGTACACTGGGGGTGTAGAGAAGGATCTTGATCTGAGGCACCAACACTCTCAAAGCTTTGACTGTTCCCAAGATGCACAGCACCACCTCCTCTGTAACCCCGCCTTCGTGCACAGGAGCTCAGTTTGTAAGTTGGTGCCATGCAGTAAGCAGGCAATCAACAGGGGGCTGCTATTGCAGCCCATATTATAGCTTAATCAGGACAGGATTCAATGCTTCCTATCTCGTCCGCAAGTGTCGATACATTCGGCAATTGCTAGGTCTCATGGTGTCGGCTTTCGACATGGTGGAGTACGCTCAATTCCATTCTCGCCTTCTGCAGAAGTTAATTCTGACCAAGTGGGACGATCTCACATGATCTCCTTGTCTCCAGAGTTCCGCCTGTCACTGAGCTGGTGGCTTCAGGACCAACGATTGAGCAGGGGCCGTCCCTTCTGGATATCCAACTGGGTCCTGCTGACGACGAATGCCAGTCTGAGAGGTTGGGGCGCATACCTCGCAGAAAGAGATTTAACAACGGTCAGTTCTTACCATAATTCTCGTTATATATATATATATATATATATATATATATATATATAATATACAGTTTTATAGTGGAAATCTGGAAATAGTGTCTTCACAATGTTTCGGGGTCGTAAAACCCAACTCACTATATATATATATATATATATATATATGTCTACCACACTTAGGTCGACAATGTCTAGGTCAACAACTTGGTCGACAGTAAGTAGGTCGACAGGTTTTATAGGTCGACATAGACTCTAGGTCGACATGACAGAAGGTCGACATGAGGCTTGCACAATTTTTTTAATTTTTCAACTTTTTCATACTTTACGGTCCACGTGGAGTACAGTTCGGAATGATGACCTGTGCCAAGTGGTAGTAGAGCGAGGGGAAACAGTGCACTAATTGGGATTCCTGGTCACTCTACAGAGAAAACGACACAATTTCTTTTTTTTAAAACCTCATGTTGACATTCTGTCATGTCGACCTATAGACCCTGTCGACAAATAGTGGCCAACCCTATGATTCACACACACACACACACACACACACACACACACACACACACACACACACACACACACACACACACTGTTTTTTTAATTATTATTATTATTTTCATTCCTCCCCCCCCCAAGTTTAGGCACTCCAAAAGAACAATAGAAACTGCAGCCGCTGCCCTCACTATTAACAGTGTAGGGGAAGGGATGTGCGGCACTCTGGGCTTAAAGGATTATGACATCAGACTAGAGTGAGTTGACGTTTCAGTATTCGTATACTGTCATCAGGTTAATGACAGTATACAAATACTGAAACGTTAACTCACTCAAGTCTGATGTTGTGATTGTTCAAGTACTGAGTATATATATATATATATATATATATATAAAATGTATATGGGAGGTAGTTGGTAACCCTTTTGTTCAGGATGGCGGTGTACAGAACACTGGTGCCGGAATCCCCGCACCTGTCAGAATCCCGATGCTGGAGTCCCGACAGCCAACATCCCAAACATAAGTATCAGGAGGAGGTTAGGATTAGACTGTGGAAGGAGGGGATTAGGCTGTGGGGAAGGGTTAGGGTGAGGCTGCGGGAGGGGAGGGTTAGGCTGCGAGAGTGGAGGGTTAGGCTGCGAGAGTGGAGGGTTAAGGTTAGGCTGCAGGAGGGGAGGGTTAGGTTAGAGGGGAGGGGGGTTATGCTGTGGGAGGGTTAATGCTGGCTGTAGTATGTGGTGCCCTTCTCTCTTCTTCACTTCTCTTGGCACTTCCTCTCTAAAACATTCCTGGTCTTACCACCAAAACCGGGGATCTAACAGGAAGAGCCGCCCTCCACATGTTGCAGCTATGACGTGGGCACAGGTAAGTAAATACCCTTAAGAACCTCAACCCATTTACATTTTACACTTTTCCAGTGCCAACTGTCAAAGTGGTAAAATATCGTTATTCTCATTGCCTTGTACTAACCCCATGCACATGCCCGCTGCTCGTGCATTCAGTCTGCTGTACGTGCACATGTCCGCAAGTTGCGTATGCTCGCTCCAGCGAGTACGCGCGGTATATGCGTATTTACGGTAGAGTTTGTGTGCATCTGGCGGGCGACTCGATCGCTACATATTTAATCTTTATAGTGTGTTTTATAGGTAATAGTCCCCATAATAATATCTGTAAGTATGTTTAGTGTAACTGGTTCATGGACAGAGAAATTCCTCTTTGCATGATACGAAGGGTCAGACAGGGTCTGAGCGGTGGTGTTTAGTACCTAACTGAAGAGTATTTTATTAGAAACAATCCGGTGCTGGTTAGGTAGAGATTAATCGCTCCTGCGTATAGTTATGTCTATGAGTAGTTTATGGACATTTACTGTATTTGCGGTTCATTATCCATGCGGCGGGAATCCTGAGGATACCTCCCATCTGAGCAGTTTGAAATAGTCACAGCCCACCTGTTCAAACCAACCTATGACCTTTTGTTATAATGCGAAGACAGGTTCCTGTGTCCAATGAAAAATGAGATTGTAGGACCATTGTATTGTTACTGTATGTTGTGTATATAAGGCAGCCAGCCTGGGCCAGCTCACTCACTTCTCTCCACAAGGTTTTAATAATTGATTAACTGAGAGCTGGTTTCCGGGACTGCGCTAGCGATCATTCCCACGTGTGTAAGTTTCTCTGGGACCATCTTATCCTCCTTCTGTGTTTTTGCCATTTTCTCTCTCTCTCACTGTTATTGTTTATGATTATGCCGCTATTGTATATTCATGTCTAGTTATTCTGTTTAGGTATTAATGTTAGTTTTGTAGTGTATAAGCTGTTAACTGTACTTTTCCTTTTTACATACTAAGTATCGTCAGTAAAGGTGTTGGATCCTTAGCAAGGAGTGTGTGTTTCATTAGTTAGTACAGAGGGTATTCTGAGCGTCTTAATCGCTCCAACAGCTTTTATATTACTAAGGTCAATAAGCGTTACATCATTACAGTGTTACAGTACTAAGGTTTACAGTGTAAGCATATTCTGTGTTTAAAGTTTATAAGGGTTACTGTCTGTGTGTGCGCTCGCTGTGTGTATTACGTACACCCAGCGCAGCGTGTGTACGTAACTTGCGTACCACGTGCGAGGTCTTCATACGCAAATAGCGTACGAAGTGCGTAGCACGTGCACGTGGTTTAGCGGCCATTACGGCTACACGGTATTAGTAAATAGCTTATATAATAAGATAAATAATTAGCTTTATCACATCCAACTCATTCCCTATGTATATAGCACACACTCCACACAGGTATCAGTGTTATTCATGTACAATGCTAAATAGTTTTCAATCAAATCAGAATTATCCTGATTTGATTGAAGACTATGTTGAATTGTACATGAATAATACTAATACCTTGTGTGCTGCTAGGTCTTGCCCTCTTCCCTGCAAGATAACAGCCTTTTTGGGTGTATGCTTTTGATGCGCAAAAAGACCTTGGTTCGGGGTTCAAGTTTGGGGGCCCACAACTCACTAGTTTCGCCACTGAGTGAGTGCATGATTACTCTATTATGAGATATAGAATGTACCTCCTATTTTTATATATGGAGCTCCAATCACGTGATCGGACTCCTGTTTACATTCCAAACTAAAGGTGATGTGGTAGACGGGAGACTATGGGGTAAATTTACTAAGATTCGTAATTTCCGAAAAAAGGTCAAAGTTCAATCACGAATGACATCGACAGTGTAAAACTGCAACTTTTTGAATTGATTACGATGGATTTACTAAGCTGTCGTATTCGGGTTTTTCTTTTCTTCCGATGTCGATGTCATTCGTGTTTTTTTACCTAATTTTATGGCAGTGATTAGCAAAACACTGCCGTTTTTTTTTTACAATCAATCTCGGCCGGATCTGTGTGATCCGTGCTGGGGTTCTTATTTTTTATTTATTTAATTAAACAATGTAAAATTTAAAAAAAAAAATGCGTGGGGTCCCCCCTCCTAAGCATAACCAGCCTCGGGCTCTTTGAGCCGATCCTGGTTGCAAAAATATGGGGAAAAAAATGACAGGGGTTCCCCCATATTTAAGCAACCAGCATCGGGCTCTGCGCCTGGTCCTGGTCCCAAAAATACGGGGGACAAAAAGAGTAGGGGTCCCCCGTATTTTTAAAACCAGCACCGGGCTCCACTAGCTGGACAGATAATGCCACAGCCGGGGGTCACTTTTATACAGCGCCCTGCGGCCGTGGCATCAAAAATCCAACTAGTCACCCCTGGCCGGGGTACCCTGGGGGAGTGGGGACCCCTTCAATCAAGGGGTCCCCCCCCCAGCCACCCAAGGGCCAGGGGTGAAGCCCGAGGCTGTCCCCCCCCATCCAATGGGCTGCGGATGGGAGGGCTGATAGCCTTTGTTGTAAAATAAAAGATATTGTTTTTAGTAGCAGTACTACAAGTCCCAGCAAGCCTCCCCCGCATGCTGGTACTTGGAGAACCACAAGTACCAGCATGCGGCGGAAAAACGGGCCCGCTGGTACCTGTAGTACTACCACTAAAAAAATACCCAAAAAAAGACAAGACACACACACCGTGAAAGTATAATTTTATTACATACATACACACATACATACATACTTACCTATGGCCCCACGCAGGTCGGTCCTCTTGTCCAGTAGAATCCAAGGGTACCTGTTGAATAAATTATACTCACGAGATCCAGGGGTCCAGGCTCCTCGGCAAATCCAGGGTTAATCCACGTACTTGTTAAAAATAAAAAAACGGTATCCCGACCACGAACTGAAAGGGGACCCATGTTTGCACATGGGTCACCTTCCCACGAATGCCAGAAACCCACTTTGACTTCTGTCTAAGTGGGTTTCTTCAGCCAATCAGGGAGTGCCACGTTGTAGCACTCTCCTGATCAGCTGTGTGCTCTTGTCCTCACTGACAGGCAGCACACGGCAGTGTTACAATGTAGCGCCTATGCGCTACATTGTAACCAATGCTGGGAACTTTCTGCCCTGCGGTTGACCTAAAGTGACGTCACCGCTGAGCAGAAAGTTCCCAGCATTGGTTACAATGTAGCGCATAGGCGCTACATTGTAACACTGCCGTGTGCTGCCTGTCAGTGAGGACAAGAGCACACAGCTGATCAGGAGAGTGCTACAACGTGGCACTCCCTGATTGGCTGAAGAAACCCACTTAGACAGAAGTCAAAGTGGGTTTCTGGCATTCGTGGGAAGGTGACCCATGTGCAAACATGGGTCCCCTTTCAGTTCGTGGTCGGGATACCGTTTTTTTATTTTTAACAAGTACGTGGATTAATTCTGGATTTGCCGAGGAGCCTGGACCCCTGGATCTCGTGAGTATAATTTATTCAACAGGTACCCTTGGATTCTACTGGACAAGAGGACCGACCTGCGTGGGGCCATAGGTAAGTATGTATGTATGTGTGTATGTATGTAATAAAATTATACTTTCACGTTGTGTGTGTCTTGTCTTTTTTTGGGTATTTTTTTAGTGGTAGTACTACAGGTACCAGCGGGCCCGTTTTTCCGCCGCATGCTGGTACTTGTGGTTCTCCAAGTACCAGCATGCGGGGGAGGCTTGCTGGGACTTGTAGTACTGCTACTAAAAACAATATCTTTTATTTTACAACAAAGGCTATCAGCCCTCCCATCCGCAGCCCATTGGATGGGGGGGGACAGCCTCGGGCTTCACCCCTTGCCCTTGGGTGGCTGGGGGGGGGGGGACCCCTTGATTGAAGGGGTCCCCACTCCCCCAGGGTACCCCGGCCAGGGGTGACTAGTTGGATTTTTGATGCCACGGCCGCAGGGCGCTGTATAAAAGTGACCCCCGGCTGTGGCATTATCTGTCCAGCTAGTGGAGCCCGGTGCTGGTTTTAAAAATACGGGGGACCCCTACTCTTTTTGTCCCCCGTATTTTTGGGACCAGGACCAGGCGCAGAGCCCGATGCTGGTTGCTTAAATATGGGGGAACCCCTGTCATTTTTTTCCCATATTTCTGCAACCAGGATCGGCTCAAAGAGCCCGAGGCTGGTTATGCTTAGGAGGGGGGACCCCACGCAATTTTTTTAGCAAAAATAAGCACTTTCACACCCCTTCCCACTGATATACATGCACGGATCTCATGGATCCCTGCATGCATCTCAAATCACGGATAAAAAAAGCAGGTCTGTTTTTTTTTAGGACTTTTTTACGAGTTGTAATTTTTCACGGCAGTGTTTTGTGTTTTTTTGCTTTGCACTTCTTAGTAAATGACCGAGATTCATACTTAAACAGCCGCGTTTTGACCGATGGTGTATTCATTCGTAATTTTTTACCTAAACTAGCAAAAAATTACGAATGCCCTCATCACTGCCGTGATTAGTGTTTAGTAAATGACCGAGATTTACCGAGATGACACTTTGATGAAAAAACGGCATCTCGGTCAAAATCGGGAGCTTAGTAAATATACCCCATTTTGTTTGATGCACAAAGTTATAAAAAATATTGTCTAAAATGACCTTCAGGCTGTGTGTATAAGGTGTATATGAAACATAAATGCATTCTGTGCTTAGATTTAGGTAACATCAGCATGATATCTCATTATGGTATGCAATTATTCCAAAATACGGAAAAATCCCATATCCAAAATCCGTCTGGTCCCAAGCATTTTGGATAAGGGATACTCAACCTGTATAGTGAAAATTGTAAGGAAAGTTAGTGCATATTACACTGTGTGAACACAGCTTGCGATGCTGATGCGCGGTCCCACGCGAGCGCCATCGCAAGAAAAGATATACTGCACAGGCAGTCCAACATTGACTATATCGGCAGGGCTGGGCTCCGGCACCATTGAATAGCCAGTGTTGGGCAAACAGCGCATTGCGCCGTGTGTACACAGCTCAAGAAGGTGCCATCATTGGCTGATTTGCCTCCCATGGGATTTATTAACAAATACACACTGGTAGGATTATTCCCACGGCAGGTTCAGAATCTGTAGAACCAACTTACATACAAATACATAGTAACATAGTATCTAAGGTTGAAAAAAAGACAATTTGTCCACCGAATTCAACCTATTGGTGGTCTCCTATGCAGTTTTTAGGACTAATTTTGCCTCATGCTGATGTCAGCCTTTTTGTTTTAATGACAGCCGTTTTGTTTTAATAACTATAGTGCGTGACTAAGCACTATAACCCTGAATATCCTTATCCATTAGGAATTTATCTAACCCATTCTTAAAGGTGTTGACTGAGTCTGCCGTTACTACTTCCTCAGGCAGGGAATTCCAAACACGTATTGTCCTTACTGTGAAAAAACCCTTTCGCCGCATTGTGCAGAATCTCCTCTCCTCTAACCTAAGCGAGTGCCCACGTGTCCTCTGAGCTGATCTTATCAAAAACAGGTCCCGTGCATGCTCTGTATATTGTCCCCTTATATATTTGTAGATGTTGATCATGTCCCCTCTTAGTCTCCTCTTTTCCAGTGTAAACATGCCTAGCCGTGCAAGCATTTCCTCTTATTCCAGATTCTCCATTCCCTTAATTAGTATGGTCACCCGCCTCTGAACCTTTTCAAGCTCCAGGATATCCTTTTTGAAGTATGGTGCCCAAAATTGTACACAGTATTCTCGATGTGGCCTCACTAGTGATTGATATAATGGTAGTATAACACTATCGTCCCTTGCATCAATTCCCCGTTTTATGCATGCTAATATCTTATTAGCATTCTTTGCTGCAATCCTACTTTGGGTACTGCTACTTTGAACACCCAAGTCTTTTTTCAGTACAGAATACCCTAATATTACCCCATTTAGTATGTAGGTGTTGTTTTTGTTCTTGCTACCACAATGCATTACCTTACACTTGTGGGTATTGAATCTCATTCTCCATTTAGTTGCCCATGCGTCTAGTTTCACTAAGTTGTTCTGAAGAGACTCAGCATCCCCCTCCGTATTTATAACCTTACACAATTTTGTATTGTCTGCAAAGATTGACACCATGCTCTCTAGACCTACTGTTAGGTCATTAATTAAACATTTTAAATAATAGTAGTCCAAGTACAGACCCTTGTGGCACACCACTTAGCACTTCAGTCCAATTTGAAAATGATCCAGTAACCACAACACGTTGCTCCCTATTATCCAATCAATTTCCGACCCAAGTGCATATTGTGCTCCCTAGCCCTATTTCCTGTAGCTTATAGATAAGTCACATGTGCGGTACTGTGTCGAAAGCTTTGGCAAAGTCTATAAAGATTATATCCGCCTCCTTACCCTGATCAAGGTTCACACAATCACTGGTTGTATTTTCATTTAACAACCAGAACATATACTGTAGACTAGGAAACTACAAAGACAGTCATTTAAAAGTCAATATCAGGCCTTTCAGCTTTCAATATATCTTTAATTTATTATACTGTACTATACAATTATTGTGGATTACATAGATTTCCTATATAGATCAATCTGGTCACAATATATCACTACGGGGGATATCCAATAATCCCCGGTAAAACATCTTTTTCCAGTGTTTCACAGATTATTTGTTTTCAGGCTATACAGATTGATCGCTTGTAAAAAAAAATTACCAGGGCTAATTGGATATCCCCCTAAGTACTATATGGGACTGAATTAGTGGATTTTGCCTTTTAATTAACACTTTTCTTCTAACTTTCTCACATATATATGTCAATCATGTCTGATTTTTAACCTCTATATTTCACTGTTCCTTTGCCCATAAATTGGGATACCTTTATAGAAAGAAGCAATAAAAGCAAAGTTTCACTAAAATAAATGACTCATTGTGCGCCCATTACAAATAACCTTATGTTCCTTTCCCTCATATCATAGTTCAACTTGGTTGAATCAGGGATACAACCCCATAATCTAATTGTGTGATTTAAAAAAAAAAACAACATGTTTTTTTTCCATTGTGATAAATAATCATTAATCTTCGTAGTGTGCAGATATAACTTTCTCCTTTTTCATCAACAGATTGGCCAGATAGATTTCTAGCTGTTTTGGAGCAGTTTGTCCATTTTTAGCAGCTGCAGACTGACAGTGGTTTTCCAACCACCCTCTACATTACTGAACAGTAAATCCGGCCCTTTAGTAAGCGCCTCCTTATGTTTCCTTTATACAACAGACAGTGTAAGCACAGAGTACTAGATATACCATCACTGATACACATAGTGACCCGCGGCATTGCTGGGCCCCATGGTAAAATTGTAGGACAATTTGGGCACTGCAGTGAATGTACTGGACCTATGTATGTTTAGAAGATGTCCAAGTTCATCTCTTTCATCACCAAAGCAAAGGGCCTTGTAATGGTGACCCAGCATTGCCTCATGGCCTCCTCACATCTGGACCCCATAGCTGCCATCCCCTCTGAGTATACCCACTAATGCGAGAAAGTGCCCATGTGTCAGTGACCAAAAAGAGGAAAACTGCATGTCTACAATCGTGGATTTTTGTTAAATAATTTGATCTGTGACCGGTTCATAAGATACATTTTAGATATGTAATTATAAATGTTACTATTACTTCCGTTATGTAATACAGCCTTTAGCTTTAGTGGCCCTTTAAGTCTAGTTATCACTATGGCAACAGCACTAGAACCATTATTGCTCATCCTGATGTCATAGCAATGCCAGTTGTTCTTTCTCAGACTAGCTGTGAGCTCTGTGCCTGACAGTTGTCTCACCTACCTGAGCATCGAAACGTTGCGGAATTAGACTACATTTACTTCATTTTACTCTTTTTTATATATTTACTACTACATTTACTTTATTTATTCTTTTGTATATAGTATTTTTTTTTGTATTCATATTTAAGCCTTTATAAACTTCACCTCACCTTTGGTGAGTGTGAGCAAGCTGCGGAGCAATGGACTCTGGGTAAGTCACTTCAAATAGTAGCTTATAGGATACTGGGGAAGGGATAAAACATTGCGATGCTGACTGTGTAGCGGAGTCACATATTATGGAGAGAAAAGATATCAGTAACTTGGGGACTATTTCTGCTGGTCAGTACTGCTGTAGAGATCTGTAACTAACATTGTTACTGATAGTTATAGATCTTATAGAGCCACTATTCTGATATTCTCTATGAAGAAATACAGTAATAAAAAGCATGTATCCCATCAGGGAGCCAGTATGACCTCACAACGCTTCCACATGTAACATGAGCTTTCATATAGTGGGAGAAAGTACTTACACAAGATGGAAAGGATGACGTGGCCACATTTATGGAGGAAACACCTGATCTGTGGATGGCTGCAGAGCTTCTTATCATCTGAAAAACTAAAGGATATTTAGAATGAAAGTTACATATTACTGTTTTCCCCGTGTGCAATGTCAGCCAGACCTGCCATCCAGCAAACCTAGCTGCGTCCCCACTTTACAGCGGCAATGTATATATGTGTCTGTGGATGCTGAATCATCTTTCACATGAAAATAAATATTACCATATATAATAGAGAATAATTTATCACACAGGCAAACTGCCCAGCCGCCCCCAGCCAAGAAAAGAAAACTAAGAATCTGTGAATATCCAAGCCACCATTTCAAGGCTCCTCGCCCAGGACATTGGAAAAAAGAAGCCTTTTACAGATTGCTGGGTAAGGCTTATTGGCCCTCATTCCGAGTTGATCGTTCGCTAGCTGCTTTTAGCAGCATTGCACACGCTAGGCCGCCGCCCTCTGGGAGTGTATCTTAGCTTAGCAGAATTGCTGACGAAAGATTAGCAGTTCTGCTATTAAATATTTCCCTGCAGTTTCTGAGTAGCTCCAGACCTACTCCTAGATTGCGATCACCTCAGTCCGTTTAGTTCCTGGTTTGACGTCACAAACACGCCCTGCATTCGGCCAGCCACTCCCCCGTTTCTCCAGCCACTCCTGTGTTTTAGCCTGACACGCCTACGTTTTTTAGCACACTCCCGGAAAACGCTCAATTTCCGCCCAGAAATACCCACTTCCTGTCAATCACTCACCGATCAGCAGAGCGACTGAAAAGAGTCGCTCGGACCTGTGTAAAATTGCATAGTTTTGTGTAAAAATACTTAGCGCGTGCACGCAGTGGCCCATACGCATGCACAAATTCGCCCATTTTTTGCCTGATCGCTATTCTGCTAAAAACGGCAGCGAGCGAACAACTCGGAAGGACCACCATTGTCTGATCCTTTACTAACATTTGGCTATGGGTGATGTAGTGGGGTCCAGTAGGACCCGGCAGTATTAAGCTCCCTCCTAGCAGCTCCAGAATGAGTCTAAGTATCGCTACTTGGGAATCCCAACAGGTGCAGTGAGCACCTGCTGTGATTAGGGTAAGACCGCTGGGGTCTAGATCCAAACCTCCTAAAACTGACACTGGCTAGGAAGGGGCACTAGACCTCGGGGACACAGCTCTGGAAGTGAGTCTGGGTGTGAAATCTAGGATAACAGACAGCAGTACAGAGAGGGCTGACATCACTGCTTTCTGGTGTACAGGATGTGAATGCAATATTTACCCAACAACACTGACAGTTTCTAAGAGTTTAAAAATAGGATTTTGGTACCTACCGGTAAATCCTTTTCTCGTAGTCCATAGAGGATGCTGGGGTCCACATTAGTACCATGGGGTATATACGGGTCCACCAGGAGCCATTAGCACTTTAAGAGTTTGAGAGTGGACGGGGCGTGGCCTGGCTAGCAGTGAGGACAGAAGCACCTCTCATGAGCTCCTGCTACCTAAGGGCTCAAATTCCAAATTTACCCCCATAAAAGTACCCTGCTCCCACCTCCACATACCTTATTGCCTCTGCCCTCAGTAGCCCCCAACAGGGAAGCGAGCTGCGGAGTCGGGAGGCGGCCTTGGCTGTCTCTGCGGACTGCGGCCTTCCCCTCCGGGTGAAGCCGGGGCCTCGATTTTGGCGCCTAACGGGGCCGGGCTCCGGAGCCCTCAGCGGGAGCCGAGAAACCTCCTCCAGCCCTCCTAGATGTACTGCGCTGGGCTGTGGTGACCTCGTCTACCCCCCGTGGTCCTGCACAGCGGAGTTGTGTGGCCGACGAACCGGGCCTGCGTCCTCCGGCTACCTCCGGCCGCCGAGGCCTACTACGCGACCTGCAGCCGGGGCCTGGAGTTTGGGGATACCCCGGCCGGGAGCTCCGGGACCGGAGCGCGGCCGCACCGGAACCCCCAGGACATCGGACCTTCCCCCCCTGGCTTGGCTGAGCACCCCCTGGCACCTGGAGAGAGCCTCAGCACCTCCACCAGCCCCACAGGAGATTTCTGAGGAGGGTGGACTGCCCTGTGTGAGCTGCGGCGGCCATCTTGGATTCCCGGGCCATAAGCTGGAGAGAGCTGTGCACACCTAAGGGAAGCCCTGAAAAGCTGTAAAACACATTCAGCGGGCTGATCTACCTTCAATGCCTGGTCCACTTGGAGGGTGGTGAGTACCTGCTGTTGCCACAGCAATCATCCCCGATCTGCACCCCTGCCCCATAGAATCCTGTGACACGAACCCGGAACCTCCATTTTGCTTTCTGGCATTTAGCCAGGGTGAAGATAAATTGCATTATACCACACACCTCTCACCCGTGCAGGCCCACAGATTCTGCCCGCACTACCGCCCGCAGTGGCAACAACCATGAAAGAGCTTTAATATCCACGGGGTAAGCCGGGGCCACGGGATGAAGGGTTAAGCCGCAACCTACCTCGACACCGGAGCTGACGCCTGGGAAAGCCCAGCCCCCGACGTCATGACACTCGGATCTAAATGTTCCCGACCCACTCTTAAGATGAGTTAACGCAGGATAATAAAGTGCCATAACTAAGTAATACAAATCTATCTATAACGTTCAGGCACACTATCCCCAACTCAAAGGTTAGGACACCTGAAGAAGACAAATCTATCCCCCTCGGGTGAGCTACTTGATCTACAATAACAGAAATCAGGAACACAAAATAATTTTGAACACCGACCAACTCCTACGAACCTGACAAGACACCCTCCTCCGCCCCCCGACCCTCCTGGGGCTTCCACCATTCACCCCACCAGCTGCAAAGGAGACCGGTGCAAACCTAAAACGGAAAGCAATCCGACCTCCCCGGACTAATATACGGACCCTGAACTGTGTCCCCCCGTTAACAATTTTTTCATTCCCTTTTTTCTTTTTTTCTCACCTCCACCTTCACCCCCCCCCCCTTTTTTTTGGTACATACATGCCACTATGTCTAAAAATAAAAAAGCAACACAAGTCCCGACTAACTTCTTTGGCTCAAAACCTAAGGGCCCACAGAACCCCAACATGTCCGCAGGCTCCCCCCCCTCTCCGTGCTCATCGGAAACAGGTATCGACCCTCAGATACAGGCGGTCATGTCGAGCCTACTGGAGGGGGTACAATCTGCGTTCAAACAGGAACTCTCGAACGCCATAGCCGACTTTAAATCAGACCTTACAGCCCTTGGCAATCGAACGGACACATTGGAAACCAAGACAGACGATCTCTGTCGCTCCCAACACCGACTTGACAGTGAGCTCACTAGATTGCACGAAGAAATGGAGACCCTCAAAGAGCGACAAGAGGACCAAGAAAATCGCTCGCGTAGAAACAACCTACGCATACGCGGCATCCCGGAATCGGTCCTCGGAACATCGCTGCCGGCATTTCTGAGAGATTTCTTCACGCACATAACACCAGACCTCACAGAAGAAGAATGCCTCTGCGACAGGGCACACAGAGCACTCCGTCCAAAACCGTCTCCTGCCCAACCACCCAGGGATGTTATTATCCGTTTCCATTATTTCCGTTCGAAAGAGAAAATCTTGTCCTCCGTTCGAGACTCACCGGAGACTCTGTTTAAGGGTATGCAACTACAGATTTATCAGGACCTAGCCCCCTCCACGATCCAGAAACGGCGGGACCTCCAGCCGGTCACCCGGATCCTGCGTCAGCATCAGATCAGATACAGATGGGGATTCCCCTTTCAACTCCATGTCTCGGTCAACAACCTTGTCCACTCAGTCAAGACCCTAAACCAGGGACAGGAACTACTGGCAAAGTTAGATCTCCTCCCAGCATCACCCGTAGCAGAGTCGGCGACTTCCTCATCGAAAACACCGCACCCTCCGCCACCCCTTCCCGACTGGACAAGGGTGACCCGACAGCGTAACACGGACAAAGACCCTCCCTGACTTGGGGATCCCCCCACTGTGGATCATACACGTCATGCTGGCGCAACACTCGCGCGCATTGAACTGAGCCAAAGTCGTGGATGATCCGACCTCCATCCTTCTGCCAGTATCGTAATTATTTTCTGTTATTGCTGTTATAACTAAGCCATACTTGCTTGCACCCCTGTGGTTTATCCTCCCCCCCCCCTACCCCTGTTTATATCCTTTTTTTTTTTTTGTGTGAGTCCCTCCCTCCCTCCTTTCTCCCCCTTCCCCAATCCCCTCCTTCTCCCTCCTTCCCCCTCCCCATTTCGAATTTACGTTTAAATTTCTTGTTGTCTGGACACAGTTCTCACTGTCCTATACTGTAATATGTCCGATATAGTTAAAAAGGCTGACCCCGACCCTTGTGGCCCGGGCACCCTAGGCCCTCTCACATGGTACCCTGGTTACCCCCCCATAATCCCTCACTGATGCTTACAATGTTATTGATGCAATGCTTTCTCCCTGGCGGTCCCCGAATGGGACCCACAACTTTAGGGATGTTTCCCCGTTTGGGGTGTTTCTTTCTCTTCTCTATTTTCCTCTTTCTTTCCCTCTTCTGGCGACCTCTGCCTGACCTCCCCGTTCCTTTTCTTGCTAGGCCCGGAGGGGTGGCCCTCTCCTGGCGCGAGCGGTACGCTACTGGACCTTTAGGGCAATATGTCATACTCCCCCATGCAAACAGCCATGTCCCTTAAAATATTCTCGGCCAATTTAAATGGCCTAAACTCCCCTAGGAAACGCACTGTGTTCCTGAGCGCCTGCAGACGTGAGAAAATCGACATAGCATTTCTCCAGGAAACACATCTCACCGGTCCCCATACCCAGCTTAAGGGCAAATGGTTCTCCCAGTCCTACTTTGCTTCGGCAGACTGTAAAAAACGGGGTGTGGCCATATTAGTTCGCCGTAACATCCCGTTTATCCACTCTGGGACAGTGACAGACCCAGAAGGTCGCTTCCTTATGGTAATGGGCACCCTCCGCTCAACGGCTCTCACACTGGTCTCCACCTATGCCCCCAACCAAGACCAGTCTCTGTTTTTCGACTCTCTTTCTAAACGCTTATCACGGGAAGCACAAGGAAGCATTATTATGGGTGGCGACTTCAACACCATAATCGACCCCTTACTAGACAGATCTGCCCCCCCCCCCGCATGCTTCTATATCAACCCTCCCTCGGGCCTCCCGCACACTTACCGCCATCATGAAACATCACGGCCTCTGTGACACTTGGCGTTCTCAACACCCTCACATCAAAGATTTCACACATTTTTCAGCCCCACACCAACACTACTCCAGGATCGATATGATCCACATCTCCTCTGCTCTCATGCCACTGATCTCGGACACGGGCATTACACCTCTGTCATGGACGGACCACGCTGGGGTCTATCTCCTCATAGATATATACCGCGTGCCGCGTAAGAGATACAAATGGCGTCTGGACGACTCGCTTTTACAACACCCCTCAGCATTAGAGGAAACCAGACTAGCAATCACACACTACTTCACTGAAAACACATCTCCCGATATCTCGCTCAATGTTCTCTGGGAAGCCCACAAAGCTACGATTCGCGGAGCCTTATTAGCAAAATCGTCAGCTCTTAAGAAAAAAGCCGCGCAAGAGATATCCTCCCTTGAAACAGAAATAGCCACCCTTCTATCCAAACATAAAGCATCCCCCAATCCCTCCCTGCTCACTCAGATAGATTCCCTCCGGGGACAACTTAATACCCTCCTCTCCAACCGCGCGGCATTGATCCTCCGGAAGCTGCAACAACGCTTCTATGATAAAATGGATAAAATAGATTCCCTACTGGCCAACAAACTACGCCGCAAGCAAGCGTTGGGTGCAATAGATAAATTGTATTCGTCACGAAGGGGAACCTATACATATGACCCTGAAGTGATGGCCGAAGAATTCCGTTTGTTTTATAGCTCCCTTTATAACCTACCCGACCCACCCCAGCAGTCTCCAGAAGAGACGGGGGGAGTGCGCTCATACTTGTCTGATACTCCAATCCCAACCCTGTCGGATTCTCAGTCGGAAGCCCTTAATTGTCGAATCACGGAGGAGGAGACATTAGCCGCCATACGATCAATGCGCTCGTCGGCCGCCCCAGGCCCGGATGGTTTCACAGCCCAATATTATAAACTCTTCGCGAAGGAGCTGACCCCACACCTAACCTCCCTATTTAACGGTGTTTTTAAGGGAGCCCCCTTCCTGCCAGAGTCCACCCGAGCCGATATAGTGGTAATCCCAAAGCCCGACAAAGACCCGACTAGCTGCCTGAACTACAGACCGATTTCACTATTGAATGTCGACCTGAAGATATACGCGAAAATATTAGCTAATCGCCTGGGGCCTTTGATGCCCGGTCTGGTCCACCCGGACCAGGTCGGCTTCATCCCTGGACGCCAGGCACCTGATAACACCAGAAGGGCCATAGACCTAATATATTCGATCCAAAAAAGGAAATCTCCCTCCCTCATCCTGGCCCTCGATGCGGAAAAGGCCTTCGACCGTATATCGTGGTCTTTTGCCTTTGCAGTCCTTGGCAAACTGGGATTCTCCGGAGAATTTTTGGAAGGGATCAAAGCACTTTACCGCTCCCCATCGGCCCAAGTTATGGTTAATGGTGTCTCCTCCTCCAGTTTTGAGATTGCCAACGGCACCAGACAGGGTTGCCCCCTTTCCCCGTTAATTTTCGCACTAGTCATGGAGCCCCTAGCAGCAAGAATTCGCAACAACAATTCTATTCGTGGAATATCCACAGGCCTATCCGAACATAAGATAGCGTTATATGCCGACGATGTCCTGATCTCCCTCACAGACCCAGCCCAATCCCTCCCCGCCCTCTTATCCGAGATCACCTCATACTCCCAGTTCTCTGGATATAAAATAAACGTTAATAAAACAGAGGTCCTAAACTTTTATATCCCAGCAGATCTCAAACAGGACCTCCAGAACATCCTTCCATGTAACTGGTACACAAAGAAAATCAAATACCTCGGTGTGTACCTGACCCACCATCACCACCAACTTTTCCAAGCAAATTATCCCCGTCTATTGCAGGCAATCAAGGAAGATTTGGTGGAATGGTCCAGCTATTTTATATCATGGATAGGCAGAATTAACTCCGTCAAGATGAGCGTACTCCCCCGGCTTTTGTATTTATTTCAGACCCTCCCAATTTACGTCCCTACCTACGTGTTCAAGACCCTGCAACGCCAATCCTCCCTTTTTATCTGGAACCATAAGCGCCCCCCGCGTTAGACTTAAATTGCTTCAACGCCCCTCCAGAGGCGGAGGCCTGGGTATCCCGGACTTTAAGAAATATTTCTATGCTGCACAACTTGCTCAGTGCGCACAATGGTGCAACGAGGGAGGGTCACGAAAGGTCTGGGTGGGAATCGAAGCAGAGGAAACGGGCCTAGCTACATTATCCTCCCTACTTTGGCTTCACCGAAACCAGCGTCCACGCGCGGCCCTCTCGCACCCTGTAGTAAGCCGTTCATTAGCGACATGGGATCTAACAAATAGACGGTTCAATTTAGCCCCATACCCATCTCCGCTAATTCCATTATTTCACAACCCAGCCTTTCCTCCGGGCATGGGTAAAGCCTCGCATACATGTTGGCGCTCGAGTGGTATATTATACGTTAACGATATTACCTCCAATGCCACTTTCCCACAATTCGCGGATATCCGTGAAGGAACAGCAATCCCCTCTTCGGATTTCTTCCGCTACCTACAAATCAGACACTTCCACTCCACCACTACCACCACCCTCCTCCACAGACACTTATCTCCCTTCGAATACATTTGCTGGAAACGCACCAACACCAAGGGCCTCATATCAGATATTCACATCTTACTTGACGACTACCCCAACACATCCCAAGCCCCCCACGAAGCGGCATGGGAAAAGGAACTGGGAGTAACTATAGACAATGAAGACTGGGTAGATATTTGGGACAATGCTGCCTCCAGCTTTATCTGTGTGAAAATTAAAGAAAACACATATAAACTACTCTACCGCTGGTACTATGTCCCAGCCCGCCTACACACTATGTTCCCCAACACCCCAGATGGTTGCTGGAGGGGGTGCATGGACAGTGGCTCTTTCTTACACATATGGTGGACCTGCCCCAAAATTCACAAAATATGGGGTGAACTCATTATATTGCTTTCGCGCTTATTTGATATCTCTATCCCCCCAGACCCCCAATACTTCTTGCTCCCCATGTCCCTCCCAATCCTCAATAGACACCAAAACAAACTATTTCGACATGTAGTTTCGGCAATGACATGCCAAATTGCTACAGACTGGAAGAGCCTGACCCCTTCACCAATGCCGGTGATAATCTCCCGAATATGGTATGTCCACAAAATGGAATATATGACCGCAGTCATACGTAACACCTCGAAACAATTTGACAAAGTATGGTCCCCGTGGCTAAACCTACAGCAAGCCTCCTCCCCATTTGTGGCCTGACGCGTACCTCGCGGTTCGACCCGCCTCCTGCCCTGGAGGGCCCCCCCTCCCCCCCTCTCTACTCCCCCTCCTTCTCTCTCCGACTGGAGGCTCTCAGCCTCACCTGCTTTTCTATCCCCTTTTTTACTCGATTTCTGAGTACTCTTTTCTTCTCATTGACTCCGCTGACTCTCTATGACGGAAGGCCAATCCGTCGCCGAGAGTGCCCCACCGCATACATCTTAACTTTACTCTCTTAAAATAAGGGGAAAACAAAAACAAAAAAGGATCAATTATTCTGTTGTTGTAACAATTCAATGTAACTATATTTGTTCTTTAAACACCCAAATTGTCCGGGTGCTCTGTTACCAATGTAATCTTATTTTGATCCACCCAATAAATCGTGTTTAAAAAAAAAAAAAAGAGTTTGAGAGTGTGGACTGGCTCCTCCCTCTATGCCCCTCCTACCAGACTAAGTCACAGAAACTGTGCCCAAGGAGACGGACATCTTCGAGAGAAGGATTATACACAGATAGTCGTGAGAATCGTACCAGCTCACACATACAAGGCACGTCAAGCCAACGAAGCTTGAACACTCAACAACCGCTGAAATATTACTTACCAAGTAACAATTCAGTACTCAACTAAATGAAGTTGTACTGAGTCAAATAACATTTGCAGGAAAACGAAGCGCTGGGCGGGCGCCCAGCATCCTCTACGGACTCCGAGAAAAGGAATTACTGGTAGGTACCAAAATCTTATTTTCTCTGACGTCCTAGAGGATGCTGGGGTCCACATTAGTACCATAGGGATGTACCAAAGCTCCCAGAACGCGAGGGAGAGCGCGGAGGCTCCTGCAAAACTGATTGACTGAACTTCAGATCATCAGAGGCCAAAGTATCGAACTTGTAAAACTTTGCAAACGTGTTCGACCCAGACCAAGTTGCAGCTCGGCAAAGTTGCACTGCCGAGACACCCCGAGCAGCCGCCCAGGAAGACCCCACCTTACGAATACAGTGGGCCCTAACAGATCTTGGACAAGGCAGTCCTGCCGTAGAAAAAGCATGCTGGATAGTGAACCTAATACAGCAAGAAATAGTCTGCTTAGAAGCAACACACCCAATTTTCTTGGGATCATATAGGACAAACAGAGAGTCCGACTTTCTGTGATGAGAAGTTCTCTTCACATATATCTTCCGAGCCCTTACAACATCCAAGTACTTTGATGTAATTGAGGAGTCAGTAGCCACTGGCACCACAATAGGTTGGTTGATATGAAATGCCGACACAACCTTCGGAAGAAACTGCTGACGTGTCCGGAGCTTAGCTCTATCTTCATGGAAGATCAAGTGAGGGCTTTTACAGGACAAAGGCCCCAGCTCTGACACACGTCTAGCAGAAGCTAAGGTCAACAACGTGACCGCCTTCCATGTAAGACATGAGCCGCACGGACCCTAGCAACGGGGACGCCACTGGCGGACCGTGTTCCCCGTTGCTAGGCTTTAAGAGTTAATGTATTCTCCTGCTCTCTGGCCATGCAGCAAGGCAGCTGCACGGCATTTATTCTAATCAGCCTTTTGGCAGCTGATTGGAGGACTCCTTGTTAAATACACTCCCAGGGCTTCTCACAGACACCGGTAATAGCTTCCTGCATGCTGTTTCTGTTTGCTGAGAGTCTGTTCCAGTCTTGCTGTATCCGGTCATTCCAGTATTCGGAAGTCCTGAACTTGGAAGTTTGTCATCTTATTCCTGGAGTCCTGACTAATCACCATATAACATCCAGTGGTGTTCGTGAGTCGCGGCCTTGCCGTGTGTTGCGGCTTGTCCGCTTTATTATTTATTATTTGTGTTTTGGAGCATTTTGCGGAGGGTTCCGCTTCCACAGGTCCACTCTGGTATCCGGCGGTGCTGGGTAGGAGTATTGGACAAGTGGATTTTGGTTGTCCTTTTCCCTGGCGGGTTTCCGCACATACTTCTGTTTTTGTTAGTTAGCTTGTTGCCCCTGGCCTGTTGTCAGTCAGAGGTCCTCTTGTTATCATCCTGCCTCGGATTTCCCTTTGTCTCTCACTAAGACCGGGGGGCACCGGAGTTGGGCAGACATAATCCGCCCTTCAAACGTGGCTGCCAGGGGCTCAAGAAACCATAGTCTCGCAAGGGATTTCTGACAGCACGGGTGAGACAACAGAGTTAGGGCGCCAGGGGCTATTGTTCTTTCCTGTTCCCTTCCCCAGCATTCCGTTCCAGTGCTCCGGTCCTTGCCATAAGATCTCCTCTGACCAGGAGTGCTGGAATCCCACTGGGATTTCCGATAGCACGGGTGAGACAATAGAGTTAGGGCGCCAGGGGCAACTAGTCTTCCCTGCTCCCGTTACCTGCATTCCATTCCAGCGCTCTGGTCCTTGTCATAAAATCTCCTCCGGTCAGGAGTGCTGGAATCATAACATTATTACCGGCCATACCAAAACTTGAAATTAAACGGAGTTTAATTTTTTCTTATTCAGTTTTTGTAAGAAATTGTCGGCCTCATGAATCCAACAGGGTTAGGACCAAATCCTGGTCAGCTCTTAGTCAGTCAGATTCAAGAACTTACTCAGATGGTTCAGGATCTTTCCCTTCGGGTGAAGTCGCAGGAAGATCTTTTACGAACTTCCCCGAGGGTAGTTCCTGAACCAAAAATGCATTTGCCTGACCGTTTTTCTGGGGATAGAAAAGAGTTTTTTAATTTTAAAGAATCCTGTAAACTTTATTTTCGTTTAAGACCGATCTCCTCGGGTACTGAATCTCAGCGGGTCGGGATTATTATTTCTTTGCTCCAGGGGGATCCCCAGACTTGGGCATTTGGTTTAAAAGCAGATAATCCGGTGTTGTTGTCAGTAGACGCTTTTTTTGGGTCTTTAGGACTGTTATATGACGACCCTGATAGAGAGGCATCCGCTGAAGGTCAGTTGCGTGCTCTCAGACAGGGTAGGAATCCCGCAGAGGTTTATTGTACGGAGTTTCGCCGGTGGTCGAACGACTGTGGCTGGAATGACCCAGCCCTGCGCAGTCAGTTTCGCCTCGGCTTATCAGAATCTATTAAAGACAGTCTCCTCCAGTATCCCGCTCCTGAGACTCTCGATAAACTCATGGAGCTTTCTATTAAGATTGATCGTCGTCTCAGAGAGCGGAAGGCTGAAAAAGGAGCATCGGTCAGGTCATCTCCGTGTGTATATTCCATCCCTGAGGACATAGAGGAGCCCATGCAGATGGGTCTCTCCCGGTTGTCTCCTGAAGAGAGAGCCAGAAGGCAAAACTCTGGTCTTTGTTTGTACTGTGGGGGTAAGGGACATTTTGCTCGTAATTGTCCGAATAAGTCGGGAAATGCCTTGACCAGGTGAATTGTGAGGGGGTTCACCTAGGTCTGCAGCTTATCTCCTCGCATAACTCCCTTTTAGTCCCAGCTAAGGTTTCCTTTGGCAGCCTCAGTTCCTCGGTGTCGGCTTTTGTCGACAGTGGAGCCGCAGGAAACTTTATGGATTTAACTTGGGCCAAGGCCTTAGGCATTCCTCAGTTATCTTTGGGTAGGAGTGTCACCATGCATGGTTTAGATGGGAGTCCACTGTCCAATGGGGTTATTTCCCTCTGTACACCCCCTGTACTACTTACGGTAGGAGCTCTTCATTCTGAAAAGATCGAGTTCTTCCTTACCCATTGCCCAGCAGTTCCAGTGGTTCTGGGTCACCCTTGGCTGGCCTTTCACAATCCCACCATTGATTGGCGGTCAGGGGAGATTTCTCAATGGGGTGTCTTCTGTGATAAGGAATGTATTTCGTTTCCAGTCAGAATAGCTGCTGCAATTCCTGAACTCATTCCCGTGGAGTACCAGGAGTTTGCTGATGTGTTCTCCAAGGGCAATGCAGACATTCTGCCTCCCCATCGGCCTTATGATTGCGCCATTGAGCTAATTCCTGGTGCCGCATTGCCAAAGGGAAGGTTATATGCTTTATCCGGGCCAGAAACTGCGGCCATGAATGACTATGTTAAAGAGAGCCTAGGGAAAGGATTTATTAGGTCATCTAAATCTCCTTTAAGTGCAGGCTTCTTCTTTGTGGAGAAAAAGGATGGCTCGCTCAGACCTTGCATTGACTATAGAGCCTTAAATAAAATCTCAGTTAAAAATACTTATCCTCTGCCGCTGATTTCTGTCCTCTTTGATCAGCTGCGTTCGGCTGTGATTTTCTCCAAAATCGATCTAAGAGGAGCGTATAACCTCATCCGAATCAGGTCCGGAGATGAGTGGAAGACAGCCTTCAGTACTCAGTCGGGTCACTACGAGTACCTAGTGATGCCGTTCGGCTTGTCTAACGCTCCAGCAGTTTTCCAGGACCTCATTAACGATGTGCTCCGTGACTTCCTAGGGAAATTCGTGGTCGTTTACTTAGACGACATCCTGATTTATTCTGACTCTATTGAACAACATGTTACCCAGGTGCGTCAGGTTCTTCAAAAGTTACGTGAGAATCATCTATATGCCAAACTGGAGAAATGCGAGTTTCATGTCACGGAGGTATCTTTTTTAGGACACATTATTTCCCCTAGGGGATTTTTCATGGAACCAAAGAAGCTTCAGGCCATCCTTAGTTGGGCGCAACCCACCAATTTAAAAGCAATTCAGCGCTTTTTAGGGTTTGCGAATTATTACAGGAGGTTCATTCATTCCTTCTCCGACCTGGTTGCTCCCATTGTGGCCCTGACAAAGAAAGGAGCGGATCCTACCAACTGGTCGCGTGAAGCGGAGTTGTCCTTTCGGGCCTTGAAACAAGCTTTTGTCTCGGCTCCAGTCCTTAGACATCCCAATCCAGGATTGCCCTTCGTTGTGGAGGTTGATGCCTCGGAGGTTGGAGTAGGGGCTATACTATCTCAAAAGGATCCAGAGTCTCAGGAACTACATCCTTGTGCCTTTATGTCTAGGAAATTCTCCTCCTCTGAATCCAACTATGACGTTGGTAACCGGGAACTACTGGCAATAAAATGGGCTTTCGAGGAGTGGAGGCATTGGCTGGAGGGAGCAACACATACCATTTCAGTATTGACTGACCATAAGAATCTGCAATACATCGAATCAGCTAAGCGGCTGAATGCCCGGCAGGCTCGTTGGGCTTTGTTCTTTACTCGTTTCAAGTTTATTATAACTTTCAGGCCAGGTTCCAAGAATACCAAGGCAGATGCTCTGTCACGCAGTTTTCTTCCGGTTCATGATAACAGTCCTGTTACTCCCATACTTCCATCTTCAGTCATTTGGGCAGGCCTCACACAAGATTTATTTACCCAGTTAAAACAGCTTCAACACCAAGCTCCTGGAAATTCTCCTGCTGGTCGTCTTTACGTCCCTGAGTTCCTGAGAGCTAATGTTTTGACTGAGTTCCATGATAACAAAGTTTCCGGGCATCCAGGGATCTCTAAGACATTGGAGTTAGTCTCCCGCTCAGTATGGTGGCCTGGTCTTTCTAAAGACGTTAAGGAGTTTGTTTCTTCATGTCAGGTTTGTGCACAGCATAAGGTTCCCCGTTCCTTGCCTATCGGGCAACTTATGCCCTTGAATGTCCCTCTCAGGCCATGGTCTCATATTTCCATGGATTTTGTGGTGGACCTTCCCCTTTCAGCTGGATGCAGAGTCATTTGGGTGGTAGTAGACCGTTTTAGCAAGATGGCTCATTTCATTGCCCTTCCCCGACTGCCATCTGCCCAAGGATTGGCAGTGTTGTTTCTCCGCCATGTTTTCAGACTTCATGGGTTGCCCACTGATATTGTTTCTGATCGGGTCCACAATTCGTTGCACAATTCTGGAAGTGTTTTTGTGCCTCATTAAAGATGAGATTGTCATTAACATCTGGTTACCACCCACAGTCCAACGGGCAAACCGAGCGAGTTAACCAATCATTGAAACAGTATTTGCGTTTGTACTCAGCCAAACTCCAGAATGATTGGTCCGAGTTTCTTCCATTGGCGGAGTTTGCTTACAATAATTCTTGTCATTCCTCCACCAACGTGTCTCCATTCTTTTCAGTTTTTGGTTTTCACCCCAGAGCTAATTCTTTTTTTCAACATTCCTCAGTTTCCTCGCTAACCTTAACCTCCCATCTCAGAGCCATTTGGAAAAAAGTGCACCTTGCTCTCAGAAAAGCGGCCTTTCGTGAGAAAAAAATTTCTGACCGGCTCCGACGTCCTTGCAATTTTAAGGTGGGAGATAGGGTATGGTTGTCGACTCGTAACATTAGACTTCGACAATCTTCAGCTAGGTTGGGACCCAAATTATTGGACCATTTCATATCATTAAAAAAGTTAACCCAGTTGCTTTCCGGTTACGTTTACCAAAATCTCTTCGGATTAGTAATACGTTTCATTGCTCCCTGTTGAAGCCATACATTTCTTCCAATAAATTTCCTCGGAAGATCTCTCAGGGAAGATCTCCAGTGGATGTACAGGGACAACAGGAGTTCCTGGTGGAGAAGGTTCTCGATTCCAAGTTGTCCAGGGGCCGGCTTTATTTTCTGGTTCACTGGAGAGGTTATGGTCCAGAGGAAAGGTCCTGGGTCCTGGATAAGGATCTTCATGCCCCAAGGCTCAAGAGGGCATTTTTTCGGGAGTTTCCTTGGAAGCCTGGCTTTAGGGGTTCCTTGACCCCTCCTCAAGGGGGGGGTACTGTTAGGCGCCGGGGTCCACTCGTCGGTGCGGCCCGGCGCCTAGCAACCAGGGACGCCGTACGCGGACAGCCGCCGGCTCCCTGGCAACGCTGGACGCCGGGCACGCTGAGCCGCACGGACCCTAGCAACGGGGACGCCACTGGCGGACCGTGTTCCCCGTTGCTAGGCTTTAAGAGTTAATGTATTCTCCTGCTCTCTGGCCATGCAGCAAGGCAGCTGCACGGCATTTATTCTAATCAGCCTTTTGGCAGCTGATTGGAGGACTCCTTGTTAAATACACTCCCAGGGCTTCTCACAGACGCCGGTAATAGCTTCCTGCATGCTGTTTCTGTTTGCTGAGAGTCTGTTCCAGTCTTGCTGTATCCGGTCATTCCAGTATTCGGAAGTCCTGAACTCGGAAGTTTGTCATCTTATTCCTGGAGTCCTGACTAATCACCATATAACATCCAGTGGTGTTCGTGAGTCGCGGCCTTGCCGTGTGTTGCGGCTTGTCCGCTTTATTATTTATTATTTGTGTTTTGGAGCATTTTGCGGAGGGTTCCGCTTACACAGGTCCACTCTGGTATCCGGCGGTGCTGGGTAGGAGTATTGGACAAGTGGATTTTGGTTGTCCTTTTCCCTGGCGGGTTTCCGCACATACTTCTGTTTTTGTTAGTTAGCTTGTTGCCCCTGGCCTGTTGTCAGTCAGAGGTCCTCTTGTTATCATCCTGCCTCGGATTTCCCTTTGTCTCTCACTAAGACCGGGGGGCACCGGAGTTGGGCAGACATAATCCGCCCTTCAAACGTGGCTGCCAGGGGCTCAAGAAACCATAGTCTCGCAGGGGATTTCCGATAGCACGGGTGAGACAATAGAGTTAGGGCACCAGGGGCAACTAGTCTTCCCTGCTCCCGTTACCTGCATTCCATTCCAGCGCTCTGGTCCTTGTCATAAAATCTCCTCCGGTCAGGAGTGCTGGAATCATAACATTTAGGTTCAGAATGGGCCTGACCGAACCATCCGGTTTCGGTACTACTAAAAAGTTCGAATAGTAACCTTTGTTCTGCATGTGAGGTGGTACTGGCACAATGACCTGTGCCTCCACCAGTTTCTGGACAGCATCTTGTAGTACAGTGCTGTCTGCCAACAGAGTTGGTAAGCCGGATTTGAAAAATCGATGAGGAGGGAGACTTTGAAATTCCAGCCTATATTCCTAGGATACTGTAAGGATAATATCTCTGAACCACCTCGATGTGATGACCTCTTAGGTACCCGTGAGAGCAGCTCTTAACACAAAGAGTAAACACGCAGCTGTTGGTTAAGAATCACTCTGCTTTATTAGGGGCAGAACAGCTTGTTAAAAAGGACAGGATATATGGGTGTATACAATACGTGCAAGAACATAATGGGTTAAGGAAGTTAACTTACGACACTACATGCAGGATATCATACAGCGGAAACATGGAATGCACGAGGGCACCACGAGCTCTATGTCCTTATAAGGACTTCCGTACACGGACAGGGGTACGTGCTGAAACTAAAGAGCAGTCAGTACATAGTTTCAGTGTGTGACGTGGGAGTAGCTTCATAAGGTTATGGGGACCTTGAGACGTCTTTGTCTCTGTAGCAATAGCAGTGAGTAGAGAACACAGACCCTTTAACCCTTCAATCCCCTCTTAGAATCATACATTTAAATGATATGATTCTTCTCACTAAACTCCTTATTCCTATATTTGGCAAGGTACTGCTTGTAGTCTTCAGGGGAATTTACGTGTGCAGGGGCAATGGATTCATACATAAGGGTATTCTCAATACCTTTGGTAGCAAGCTTTCTGCAACATGGTATGATGCAAAACACAATAACACATATAAAAATGAGAATAATCAATATAAAGATTCCCAATTGTACAAGTGCTTGTTTCCAGTTCTCAAACCATCCAAAGTATTGGCTCCAGGGGTTATCAATGCCGGAATTCTTTTTCAGCTCAATGGATAAATCCTCTAACCTTTTAATAGCTAAGGTGACCTTACCATTGGGACCTGTGTTATCTGGTATGTAGGTACAACATCCTTCTACCCTTTTTATATACACGCATGTTCCACCCTTTTCTGCTAATATCATATCTAGGGCCATACGGTTTTGGAATGTCATCTGGGTAGTGGATTCCAACTGTTCAGCTACTCCTCCCAAGGCATCTCTGGTGTCGTTAATGAATCTCTGCTGATTATAATATATATAGTTAATCCAAGCAACATTCTTATTAACAGTTATTATAGGGATTAAAGATTCAAAACCTGCAGCAACTTCATCTCTAGCTTTAAATTCATCAGGAACTCCTCTAGGGATTCCTATAGCATCAATATATACATGAGGGTCAAAGCTACCTTCTGGGCTTTCTCTTTTTCTTCTTTTGGAAACTACAGTAGAGAAGGTGGTTGCTCATCTTCTGAGAGAATATGGAGAGGCATGATTACTTTAGCCAATGCACACTCTCCTTGCCATGAGGTGTCTAACTTTGTTCTTAACTTCATGTCTCCACAGACATAGTAGATATCTCCTAGGGATTTAGTTTGGTTAACTAGGACAGTAGTCCTTCTCTCTGCACAATATCCTGGGGGGAAAGTTTTCAAATTTCTACCCGAGGTGTCATTGGATACATAACAAGTGTAATTACCAGGGTATATAGTTATGGTGTTACCTGGGTTGGGATTCTTAGACAGTATGGGGTATTCCTTTTTCCACATTTCACATTTACTACTGTTGGTTTCTGTGCCATTGTAAAGGCTGAAGAAACAACCTTCTTGTGATACTGGGATATTTAAAGGCACAGTACCTAAATGCGGTCTGGATTTACCACAGACATAACAGTTACTTTTATTATGCTTGTTTGCATTATATTTCATCCATTCTAACCAAAAATTTACATCAGAAAATCCTGTTTCTATAGCTAAGGTGTCTTCAAATGAGGGATTGTCTATTGCTATTATTTCATTAAATGTGGTTATGTGAGGCCTTAGGGGGTTACTTTGGGTACTAGCTTTAGGCTGATAGTCTGAATTATTAAACATGTCTTTTAGGTGGAATTGTCTTCGAGGTGACAATAATTCCCCATATTTTCCCAGAACATAGGTGTCAGCGTCAGTGGGTTGGGGATGCCGTATACTTATTATAAAGTGGCTATTACATTTACTTTTTTTATAAAGAGTGAGTCGAGAAAGCAATGATTCCCCGTTTTTATCACATTTGAGAGTTGCCTCATGGGGCTGGTATCCCCAATTAATTCCTGAATTCCACCCCACCGCTCCCCAGTAGTCACACTCCTTTCCCCAATTAGGGCTAGTGACACAGATATAGGCCTGATTGGAGGATATTGGTGTTCCATATTGATCACATCCCTAGGATCGACGCTTTGAGACACAGGGGACGATGGTACAATAGTCTATTATGTAGGTGGCTACCTCGGTATTAGAGGAATTATACCAAAAGGTATATGTGCCTGCTTCCTCAGTTATGGCCACCTCAGCCTCGCAGGGCAACGGAAGGATAAGAATTACAGTTAGAATAGTACATTTCCACCATAGTTCAAAAATTGATGGCTCTTTCTTGTGGATCCCCTCTTTGTTCATGCTGGAGGTCAGGGCTGTCTGCCCCCGTTAGTACCTCTTCCTGCTGGAGGTCAGGGCTGTCCGCCCCCGTTAGTACCTCTTCCTGAGTCTCTTCTCTATCAGGGATGGCACTTGGGACTTTCTTCACTCGGGATGCATGTATCCATGTGGGCCCCTCTTCGGTAAGGACAGCCGTCCTGGTCACTGCCACGACTTCCGTCTCTGGACCATAGGTGAAATCTCCTGGGCCTTTATTCCTGGGGAGCACCTTCACAACGACTTTGTCTCCGACCTGGAAAGGATGTGTCGGTTCCTGTGGATTAAAAGGATTTTTACATACAACATTGTGCTCAATTTCATCTAATTTGGTGATGAGAGACCTTACATATTCCTCCTTTATTTGTTCTAGGTCTCCTTCCTGTACTACTAGTGGTTTCTTAGCCCAGGGTGTGGGAAAGGGCCTTCCCATAAGTATTTCAAAGGGTGAGTAACCTAGGGTCTTTTGTGGGGTCATTCTGATTTCTGCTAGGATAATAGGAAGGACTTGCTTCCACTTGTGAAAGGTACCTCCTGTGGCCTTCCTTAATTTGTCCTTTATGGTCCTATTCATCCTTTCTACGACCCCTGAACTTTGCGGGTGATACGGAATATGAAATTTCCATTCTATCTGTAGGGCTTTTACCAAGGCCTGTGTGATCTTTGCTGTAAAGGCTGCGCCTTTATCACTATTTATCTGTAACGGGCATCCCCACCTAGGGATGACTTCATGAGTTAGAGTTCTTGCTACAGTTTTGGCATCTTCTGCTTTTGTTGGGAATACCTCTGGCCATCGTGAGAACATGTCCACTATAACCAAGGCGTATTCCTGTTTTCCTTTACCTGGTATATGTGTAAAGTCAATTTGCAAGTGTGTAAAGGGTGTGGTGGGGTACTCAAGATGCTGATGTTTGGCCTTGTTAGGGTTGTTAGGGTTATTGCGTAGACAGGTAATACATCTACTGACATACTGTTATGATTCCCGTACTCCAGACCAGAGGAGATCTTATGGCAGAGGTCTGAGTACTGGAAAGATATGCTGGTTACGGGAGCAGGAAAGCCTAGTAACCCCTGGCGCCCTAACTCCGTTGTCTCGCCCGTGTTATCAGAAATCCCCTGCGAGACTATGGTTGCTTGAGCCCATGGCAGCCGCGTTCGAAGGGCGGATTATGTCTGCCCAACCCCGATGCCCCCTCAGGTCTTAATGGGAGACAAAGGGAAATCCGAGACAGGGTGATAACAAGGGGCCCTCTGACTAAGCAACCAGGCCAGGGGCTACAAGCTATCTAACTTAAACCAAAAGTATGTGCGGACAAACCGCCAGGGAAAAGGACAACCAAAGATCCACTGATCCGTTACTCCTATCCAGCACCGCTGGATACCAGAGTGGATTTGTGGGAGCGGAATCCTCCGCAAAAGCTCCGGAACACAATGAAACTAAATAATAAACAGTAAGCGGTCAAGCCGCAACACACGGCTACGCCGCGACTCACGAACACCACAGGATGTTAAAGGTGCTCGGTCGGACTCCAGGAATAGATGACAAATTCCGAGTACTGGATCACTGAGGACAGGAACAACCGGATTGAGCAGGACTGGAAACTCTCTGTAACTGACACAGCAAACAGGAAGCTATTACCGGCGTCTGTGAGAAGTCCTGAGAGTGCTTTTATTTGGGAACCCTCCAATCAGGATCCAGACAGGGTAATAAACATCATGCCGTGCAGCGCCAGGATACAAATGAACTGATTTATTAGACCTAGCAACGGGGAACGCGGTCCGACAGTGGCGTCCCCGTTGCTATGGTCAGAGCGGCTCCGTGCGCCCGGCGTCTAGCGTTGCTAGGGAGCCGGCGGCTGTCTGCCTGCGGCGTCCCTAGTTGCTAGGTGCCGGGCCGCACTGACGGGCGGACCCTCGGCGCCTAACAGTACCCCCCCCTTGAGGAGGGGTCAAGGAACCCCTAAGGCCAGGTTTCTGAGGAAATTCTCGAAAAAATGCCTTTTTAAGCCTTGGGGCATGGAGATCCTCATCCAGGACCCAAGACCTTTCTTCTGGACCATAACCTCTCCAATGTACCAAAAAATAAAGCCTTCCCCGGGACAACCTGGAATCGAGAACCTTCTCCACCAAGAACTCCTGCTGACCCTGTACATCTATTGGTGATTTCCCCTGAGAGATTTTGCGAGGAAATCTACTGGACGAAACATATGGTTTCAACAAGGAGCAATGGAAGGTATTTCCGATCCGTAAAGTTTTTGGTAAACGTAACCGGAAAGCAACTGGATTGACTTTCTTTATAATATGAAATGGTCCAATAAATTTAGGGCCCAATCTGGCTGAGGTTTGTCGAAGTTTAATGTTGCGAGTCGACAACCATACCCTATCTCCTACTTTAAAAGTGCACGGCCGCCGGAGCCTGTCAGAAAAAATTTTCTCCCGAAATGCCGCTTTTCTGAGAGCAAGGTGCACTTTTCTCCAAATGAGTCTGAGATGAGAGGTCAAGGTCAGCGAGGAGACAGAGGAATGTTGAAAAAAGGAATTAGCTCTGGGGTGAAAACCAAAAACTGTAAAAAATGGAGACACATTGGTGGAGGAATGACAGGCATTGTTGTAAGCAAACTCCGCCAACGGAAGAAACTCAGACCAGTCATTTTGGAGTTTGGCCGAGTACAAACGCAAATATTGTTTTAATGATTGATTAACTCGCTCAGTCTGCCCGTTGGATTGGGGATGGTAGCCAGACGTTAAAGATAATTTCATCTTTAATGAGGCACAAAAAGACTTCCAAAATTGTGCAATGAATTGTGGACCCCGATCAGAAACAATATCAGTGGGTAACCCATGGAGTCTGAAAACATGGCGGAGGAACAAGACTGCCAATCCCTGGGCAGATGGCAATCGGGGAAGAGCAATGAAATGGGCCATTTTGCTAAAACGGTCCACTACCACCCATATGACTCGGCATCCGGCTGACAGAGGGAGGTCCACCACAAAATCCATGGAAATATGAGACCATGGCCTAAGAGGAACATTCAAGGGCATAAGTTGACCGATAGGCAAGGAACGGGGAACTTTATGCTGTGCACAGACCTGACAAGAAAAAACAAACTCCTTAATGTCTTTGGAAAGACCAGGCCACCATACTGAGCGGGAAACTAATTCCAAAGTCTTAGCGATCCCCGGATGCCCGGCAACCTTGCTATCATGAAACTCCGTCAAAACAGTTGCTCTCAAAAACTCAGGGACATAAAGACGACCAGCAGGAGTATTTCCAGGAGCTTGATGTTGAAGCTGCTTTAACTGGGTAAATAAATCTTGTGTGAGGCCTGCCCGAATGACTGAAGACGGAAGTATGGGAGTAACAGGACTGTTATCTTGAACTGGAAGAAAACTGCGTGACAGGGCATCTGCCTTGGTATTCTTGGAACCTGGCCTGAAGGTGATAATGAACTTGAAACGAGTAAAAAATAAAGCCCAACGAGCTTGCCGGGCATTCAGCCGTTTAGCTGATTCAATGTATTGAAGATTTTTGTGATCAGTCAAGACAGAAATGGTATGAGTGGCTCCTTCAAGCCAATGCCTCCACTCCTCGAAAGCCCATTTAATAGCCAGTAATTCCCGGTTACCAACATCGTAGTTGGATTCAGCAGATGAGAATTTCCTGGACATAAAGGCACAAGGATGTAGTTCAAGAGAATCCGGATCCTTCTGAGATAGGATAGCCCCTACTCCAACCTCCGAGGCATCAACCTCAACAATGAAAGGCAATTCTGGGTTGGGATGTCTGAGGACTGGGGCTGAGACAAAGGCTTGTTTCAAGGCCTGAAAAGATAACTCAGCTTCACGTGACCAGTTGGTTGGATCCGCTCCCTTCTTAGTCAGTGCCACAATGGGAGCAACTAGGTCGGAGAAAGAGTGAATAAATCTTCTATAGTAATTCGCAAACCCTAAAAAGCGCTGAATTGCTTTTAAGTTGGTGGGTTACGCCCAACTAAGGATGGCTTGGAGCTTCTTTGGTTCCATACAGAATCCCCGAGGGGAAATGATGTACCCTAAAAAGGATACCTCCGTGACATGAAATTCACACTTCTCCAGCTTGGCATATAGGTGATTTTCACGTAATTTTTTTAGAACCTGACGCACCTGGGTAACATGTTGTTCTATAGAGTCAGAATATATCAAGATATCGTCTAAGTAGACTACAACGAATCTTCCCAGAAATTCACGGAGCACATCGTTAATGAGATCCTGGAAAACTGCCGGAGCGTTAGACAGGCCGAATGGCATAACCAGATACTCATAGTGACCCGACTGAGTACTGAATGCCGTTTTCCACTCATCCCCTGACTTGATTCGGATGAGGTTATATGCTCCTCTCAGGTCAATCTTAGAAAAAATCACAGCCGAACGTAGCTGATCAAAGAGGACAGAAATCAGCGGCAAAGGGTAAGTATTTTTTACTGAGATCTTATTCAAGGCTCTAAAGTCAATGCAAGGTCTGAGTGAACCATCCTTCTTCTCCACGAAGAAGAAGCCAGCACTTAAAGGGGATTTAGATGGCCTGATAAATCCTTTCCCTAAGCTCTCTTTAACATACTCATTCATGGCCACAGTTTCTGGTCCGGACAATGCATATAACCTTCCCTTTTGCAATGTGGCACCAGGAATTAGCTCAATAGCACAATCATAAGGCCGATGGGGAGGCAAAATGTCCGCATTGCCCTTGGAAAATACATCAACAAAATCCTGATATTCCACAGGAATGGGTGCGGGAATGACAGCAGCTATTCTGATGGGAAACGTAATACATTCCTTACTACAGATGGTACCCCATTGTGAGATCTCCCCCGACTGCCAATCAATGATGGGATTATGAAAGGCCAGCCAAGGGTGACCCAGAACCACTGGAACTGCTGGGCAATGGGTAAGGAAAAACTCAATCTTTTCAGAATGCAGAGCTCCTACCGAAAGTAGAACAGGAGGTGTACAGAGAGAAATAACCCCATTGGACAAGGGACTCCCATCTAAACCATGCATGGTGATACACCTACCCAAGGCTAACTGAGGTATACCTAATGCCTTGGCCCATGTTAAGTCCATAAAGTTCCCTGCAGCTCCACTGTCCACAAAAGCCGAGACCGAGGAACAGAGGCTGCCAAAGGAAACTTTAGCTGGGACTAACAGTGAATTATTTGAGGAGATAAGCTGCAGACCAAAGTGAACCCCCTCACAAATCACTTGGTCGAGGCGTTTCCCGACTTGTTCGGACAATTACGGGCAAAATGTCCCTTACCTCCACAGTATAAACAAAGACCAGAATTTTGCCTTCTGGTTCTTTCTTCAGGAGACAGTTTGGGGAGGCCTATCTGCATGGGCTCCTCTATGTCCACAGGAATGGAAAAAACACAAGGAGTAGACCCGACAGATGCTCCTTTTTCAGCCCTCCGCTCTCTGAGACGACGATCAATCTTAATAGAGAGCTCCATGAGTTTATCGAGAGTCTCAGGAGCGGGATACTGAAGAAGACTGTCTTTTATAGACTCGGATAAGCCGAGGCGAAACTGACTGCGCAGGGCTGGGTCATTCCATCCACAGTCGTTCGACCAACGGCGAAACTCCGTACAATAAATCTCTGCGGGATTCCTACCCTGTCTGAGAGCACGCAACTGACTCTCGGCGGATGCCTCTCTATCAGGGTCGTCATACAATAGCCCTAAAGACCCCAGAAAGGCGTCTACAGACAATAATGCCGGATCGTCTGTTCTTAAACCAAAAGCCCAGGTCTGGGGATCCCCCTGAAGTAAAGAAATAATAATTCCAACCCGCTGAGATTCCGTACCTGAGGAGACTGGTCTTAAACGAAAATAAAGTTTACAAGACTCTTTAAAATTAAAAAACTGCTTTCTATCCCCAGAAAAACGGTCAGGCAAATGCATTTTTGGTTCAGGAATGACCCTCGGGGAAGTCCGTAACAGATCTTCCTGTGACCTCACCCGAAGGGACAGATCCTGAACCATCTGAGTAAGTTCCTGAATCTGGCTAACTAGAAGCTGGCCAGGATTTGGCCCAACACCGGTGGGATTCATGAGGCCGACAAATCTTCCAACTGAATAAGGGAAAAAATTAAATCCTGTTTAATTTTAAATTTTAGTCTGGCCGGTAATAATGTTATGATTCCCGTACTCCAGACCAGAGGAGATCTTATGGCAGAGGTCTGAGTACTGGAAAGATATGCTGGTTACGGGAGCAGGAAAGCCTAGTAACCCCTGGCGCCCTAACTCCGTTGTCTCGCCCGTGTTATCAGAAATCCCCTGCGAGACTATGGTTGCTTGAGCCCATGGCAGCCGCGTTCGAAGGGCGGATTATGTCTGCCCAACCCCGATGCCCCCTCAGGTCTTAATGGGAGACAAAGGGAAATCCGAGACAGGGTGATAACAAGGGGCCCTCTGACTAAGCAACCAGGCCAGGGGCTACAAGCTATCTAACTTAAACCAAAAGTATGTGCGGACAAACCGCCAGGGAAAAGGACAACCAAAGATCCACTGATCCGTTACTCCTATCCAGCACCGCTGGATACCAGAGTGGATTTGTGGGAGCGGAATCCTCCGCAAAAGCTCCGGAACACAATGAAACTAAATAATAAACAGTAAGCGGTCAAGCCGCAACACACGGCTACGCCGCGACTCACGAACACCACAGGATGTTAAAGGTGCTCGGTCGGACTCCAGGAATAGATGACAAATTCCGAGTACTGGATCACTGAGGACAGGAACAACCGGATTGAGCAGGACTGGAAACTCTCTGTAACTGACACAGCAAACAGGAAGCTATTACCGGCGTCTGTGAGAAGTCCTGAGAGTGCTTTTATTTGGGAACCCTCCAATCAGGATCCAGACAGGGTAATAAACATCATGCCGTGCAGCTGCATGCTGCACGGCCAGGATACAAATGAACTGATTTATTAGACCTAGCAACGGGGAACGCGGTCCGACAGTGGCGTCCCCGTTGCTATGGTCAGAGCGGCTCCTTGCGCCCGGCGTCTAGCGTTGCTAGGGAGCCGGCGGCTGTCTGCCTGCGGCGTCCCTAGTTGCTAGGCGCCGGGCCGCACTGACGGGCGGACCCTCGGCGCCTAACACATACTGATCTACCAATGTTTTAACATCTGTGATATAAAAGTCTTTGCTTAAAAGTATAGCTGTGGTGCTTTTGCTATGGTGTCCTACCCCATGGTAGTGAGCAATGAACAAAGGGGCACTTGATTGTGGTATGCATGGTCTCCCCTCTTTGCAGATCAATCCTGTTTTAGGATTTTTCTGCAATATAGGGAATACCCAGTCATCTAAATCTTTTGGGGATGCTGAGGCCTGTAATTCAGTTATCAGATATTGATCGTCAATCACAGGAGGTGTCATGACGGTCATATGTAACTGGTTAATGGCTTGCAGTGCTGCTTCTTTGGCAGCCTTGTCAGCAAGGGCGTTACCTTTAGATATGTCATCCTTGCCACCCGTGTGAGCTCTGCAATGCAATATTGCAACATCGGAGGGCAGTGTGATGGCATGGAGTAAATCTGTGATGAGTTGTGCGTGGGAAATTCCTTTCCCGTCGGCTCCCACAAACCCTCGGCGGGCCCATATCATACCATGATCATGCACCACGCCATGGGCGTATTTGGAATCTGTGTAAATTGTAACAGGTTTGTCTTGGTACATTTGGCAAGCTCTTGTAAGGGCTATGAGCTCTGCTGCTTGTGCTGACTGGTATGGGATAGGTTTGGCTTCTAGGATGTCATTTGGGGGGCGTACAACAGCGTAGCCCGCCTGGTATGTAGAGTCATTGGGTCTGCTACATGAGCCGTCCACAAAAACATGGTCAGAACCTGGTATTGGTACAGGGGACATATCCAGTCTTGGGGAGGTCTCTGACTCTATTGATGTAGAACAGTCATGGTCATCAGGTATGTCATCTTGGGGACCCTTTAGTCCTAGAAGTGCATTAAGAATGGGTGCGGGGCCTGAGGATGCGTTTGCATACTTAATGGTGAGTGAGGGGCTTCCTAGTAGCAGGACCTCATATCCACTAAGACGCTGGGCTGACATGTGCTGTGTATGTAACCCTTTAAGTATGGCCATCACATCATGGGTTGTGTGAAGGACAGTGGGGTGTCCCAGGATGAGTGTAGTTGCCATCTCAGCCACCATTGCACAGGCCGCCAGTGCCCGAAGACAGGCAGGCATACCTTGGACCGACACAGGCATTACTTTAGAAAAGAATGCCACGGGGCGCAGTTTACCTCCATGTTCTTGGGTTAGTACCCCCGCCATGGTTTTACAGTTGTCCCTTGCATATAAATGAAATGGTTGTACATAGTTTGGGAGGCCCAATGCCGGACTTTTCATCAACATACATTTTAAGCTTTCATATGCATTTAACATTTCTTGTGACCATTGTATCTCTCTAGGTTTGTCATTGAGTGTGGCTTGTCTCAAAATATTATCATAGTAGGAACAGTCAGATATCCACTGTCTGCAATAGTTTATCATTCCCAGAAAAGATAGCATTTCTTTCTGAGTGGTTGGGCGGACCAGACCCAATACAGACTGAATGCGCTGTGGACTGACTTTCCTTTCCCCCTTTGTGAGGACAAAACCTAGGTAATCAACATGCTTTTTACACCATTGCATTTTTGTCTTTGACACTTTGTGTCCACATTTACAGAGCCAGTTTAACAGTGATAAACCATCCTCTCGGCATGCCTCCTCTTTTGAACTACAGATAAGCAGATCATCTGCATACTGTAGCAGGACGGAACCATAGGGGGGGTGCCAGGGTTTTAAAGTGGCTTGGAGCACGATGCTGTACACGACAGGGGAATCAATACAACCCTGCGGTAATCGACACCATGTTAGCTGCTGGCCCTCAAAAGAAAATGCAAATAACAGTTGTGTCTGAGGGTCCACTGGTATGCTGAAAAATGCATTTTTCAAATCAATTACTGAGAAGTAAGCAGCATCTACAGGGATGGCTGAGATGAGTGAGTTCACATCGGGTACAATGGGTGCAATGGGGACAATCAGTTGGTTTATTGCCCTGAGGTCCTGTACAAATCTAATAGTACCATCTGCCTTGGGTACTGGATTAACTGGTGTGCAGTATGGGGACACAACGGGTTTGAGGATGCCTTGTCCTAAAAATCGCTGCACCATAGGTCTAAGACCCTCTATTTTCTCTCTGGACAAAGGGTATTGTTTGTGATAGATTGGCTGTGCATCGGGCTTAAGTGTGGCTTTGTACGGTGTGCAGGATATTAAGCCTGTGTCATAGGGCCCGTCTGACCATATCTGCGGGTCCACAGTGTCTAATTCAGGGTACAGGTTAGAGGTTTCCCACATGGGTAAGTGTGGCGATGTGATGTCTATGCCGCTACCTGATTCAGATGGGCTGATTGTGATTTCTAATGCATTGAGAAGGTCCCTTCCCAATAGGTTGATTGGACAGTCAGGTATTACAGTGAATATGTGTCTCCCCATGTAGTGGCCTTTCGGGGTCTCTATGGGGAGGGCAATCGTGATGTAAGCTCTTGTGGGTATCCCATTGATTCCCATAGAAGGAGCAGTCCTTTCCAGGGGACCATTGTAGAGGTCCCTACACAGAACGCTGGTAGTAGCGCCGCTGTCCACCAGGAACGGGATGGGTCTTCCATCCACAATCAAGGTGGCAAGCGGCGGCTGTCTCCAGTGCTCCGTGACCTGGGTAAAGGCTGGGATACCCTCCTCCGGGCCCCATCAACGGGTTTGTCCCTGCCAGTCAATCTGGAATCGGGGAGCGTCTCTGGGCTGGTTGGTCTGCATGGGGGCCGGGGTCTGTCGGGGCTTGCTTGAGGGATATGGACAATCTCTAGCCCAGTGATTATCCCTTCCACAATTATAGCAGCATATTTGTCTTCTGGCTGGGGGTCCCACAGGGGCCCTCTGAGGTAGGCTGTCCCGTGGGGGACGGAAAGGTCGGTTCTGTCTCCTACGGTGATTCTGAAAATTGTGTGAGGGTGTGGTGGCAGTATTTTTCCTCATTTCAAAACAGCCTGCTGCCTCTTTTTCATATAAATGTTTTTCAAAATCTTTAAAATTATCAGAGGTCCAACTGGAAACACTCTGTTTTACAGTTAATGTCACGGATGGCAACAAGTTGTTTATAAATGTAGAAATGAGTAAGTTGTCGGTATTAACTAGGGTGAGACCTGCCTCCTCTGACCAACACTTTTTAAATCTCTTCCAGAATTCAGTCACATTCTCACTAGGTTTCTGTTTGCAAGCTACTGCTACTGGGAGAGACGAGCGGGTTTTAAACACTGCGTCCATATGTTCACTCAGTTCATCCCACATTTTCTTTATGCCGTCCTGTGTATTGAGAGGGTAATTAGTGGCAGTCTGATTAGCCGTTGCTATAGGGGCACTAATTGTGGGCACCTTACTCCAATCCCACCCGTTATAATGATCTATGACCCCGTCTATGATAAGTCTCATGTCTTCCTGTGTGAAACTACGTCCCTTACAAGCCTTTTTTAAGTAAGCGATGCAGCCCTTGGGTGCTACCGTAGGTTTGGGACAGTTCTTAATAATTCTGTCTAAATCTTCAACCTCAATAGGTTTTTTTAATAGTTGATCACCCACTGTCATGAAAGGCATGTGTGTCTCCGTCCCCTGTGCACCGCCGTCCGCCCCTGAAATGAGTCTACCTGACCGGGTATGTCCAGGACTAGTGATTTCATTAGTGACAATTGTGGAGTCCGCTGACTGACGAGTGGTTGCAGAGGCGGAGCGAGGGGGTGAGAGTGAGATGGAGATGGATGATGACTGAGGTGGCGGGGGTGTAAGGGCAGATGGCGGGGCTGGAATAACTGCAGAGGACAGGGCTAAGATGTCCTCGTCTGTTAAAGATGGGTAAAGGCGGTTGTAGGGTGGGGGACAGATGTTGTTAGTTAACTTTTGAAATCTGTCTTTTTCTTTTGCATGAAGTTGGGACTGAGTGTTGGATCTGTTCTTAGTCCTGACCTTTCTTGGTTTATCCTGCCAACGAGGGGCTATGGTAAGCCACTGCTCTCCCCCCGCCCGCATATATGTCATATCCCATTGAGGATCGTGGTCATACCACGGCCAAGCTTCCTTGTCCTCAAGACATAAGCCCTTCACCATATCCATATAAAATGGCAAGTTTGACCCGTCTCTGGGAAAGGGATCGGGACTTTTCATGGCTTCTGTCCAGCCAGCTAGGTTGTCTAGCCAGGGATTAACAAGGTAGTAGTTTGTAGGGGAGACACGAGCAACATATTCCTTGCAGGTCTCTCCCGGGAGGGGAGGGGGGTATTCAGTCTCTTTACTCTGGTCTGATCCCATATTACCAACAAGTAACTAACGTATTTTAAGGTGAAGCAACAACAATCCTATCATAAAAACATAGACTGTTCCGAACACACTGTCATATAATGCGCGTACACTTACCACCCGCGCAATATATTTCTAAAAGAATTCACAAATAACAGGGAAGGGGAACAATAGTCTATGTATGCATTCAGCTGATCTGATCATAGATCATTGGTAACATGTGGGAGTGCATATTCCCTACACAAACTACCGGGAACAGAAAACAACAACAGTACAACAATATTTGTCACAAATCAACTTTTAAATGTACTTAAAATCACTGTAAACAACAATGTCCTCTGACACTCAGCGTCCGTGCACTTACCACCCGTTCACTGAGTGTCCTTAATAGAAAAATTACAATATGAGTACTTATAAGACAGACATACAAATATTTAGGTGATCAAATCGAGGAGGCGTTGTTACGTGGACCCCTGGTCCTTCTATGGTATCCCTGATACCTGTTTATGGCGCCTTAAATACGTGGACCCCTGGTCCTTCTATGGTATCCCTGATACCTGTTTATGACGCCTTAAAAAAAAAATCCTTTACATAAAACTACGTAACATTAAGTCCCGGACTTAAATATTACCTTGTCACGTGTTCCCGGAACACGGAGTGAGTTCAGATCCAGTAGATGGTCGCAATCCCTTAGCGGACAAGACAGACAACAAAATTCTCTATCTTACCGATCAGGGGACGATCGGCTGGATTCCGGACTGAGCCCCCAGATTGTAAGGATAATATCTCTGAACCACCTCGATGTGATGACCTCTTAGGTACCCGTGAGAGCAGCTCTTAACACAAAGAGTAAACACGCAGCTGTTGGTTAAGAATCACTCTGCTTTATTAGGGGCAGAACAGCTTGTTAAAAAGGACAGGATATATGGGTGTATACAATACGTGCAAGAACATAATAGGTTAAGGAAGTTAACTTACGACACTACATGCAGGATATCATACAGCGGAAACATGGAATGCACGAGGGCACCACGAGCTCTATGTCCTTATAAGGACTTCCGTACACGGACAGGGGTACGTGCTGAAACTAAAGAGCAGTCAGTACATAGTTTCAGTGTGTGACGTGGGAGTAGCTTCATAAGGTTATGGGGACCTTGAGACGTCTTTGTCTCTGTAGCAATAGCAGTGAGTAGAGAACACAGACCCTTTAACCCTTCAGATACAACATCTATCACCCAGGGATCCAGGCCGGACGAAACCCAGACCTGACTGAAGCCCCACCTCCAGGCCGCACAGTCCACCGCCATGCGGAGGACTTTGGCTTATCTGAAACAGGCTTTTGTTCCTGGGAACCTGCAACTGTTTCTTGGACTTAACTCGACCTCCCCTAAAGAAGGTATTGGACGGTCTGGCCTTTCTAGGCTTGTTAGGCAGAAAGGACTGCGTTGCAGATGAAGAGAAGGATTTCTTCGGAGCAGGTGTTGCTGAGGGAAGAAACAAAGACTTACCCGCTGTAGCCATGTTTATCCACGCGTCTAGAGCTTCCCCAAAGAGAGCCTGACCTGTATAGGGTAGGGACTCCACACTTTTTCTGGATTCCGCGTCGGTCGACCACTGGCGCAGCCACAGTCCCTGACGAGCTGAAACAGACATGGAAGATATTTCCGCAGCCATGGAACCCAGGTCTTTCATGGATTCTACCATAAAACCTGTTGAATCATGTATATAATGCAACATCATCCCTATCCATCGTATCCAAATCCTCAAGTAAGGTAGCCGACCATTTTTACTATTGCCTTTGCAATCCATGCGGTAGCAATAGTGGGACGTAATATGTGTTATCAATTTTTCTATAAGCCGGCTCCTTTAAGGCGGTAGTTCCTGGAACAGGCAAAACCACCTTCTTTGAGAATCTGGACACAGATGCGTCAACAATCGGCGGGTTTTCCCATTTGTTCTAAAAATAAACTTTTCTAGAAATGCTCTGTAGAGCTCCACTAGCTGTGACCGGCTCCTCCGGGCACATTTTCTAAACTGAGTCTCGTAGGAGGGGCATAGAGGGAGGAGCCAGCCCACACTCTCAAACTCTTAAAGTGCCAATGGCTCCTGGTGGACCCGTCTATACCCCATGGTACTAATGTGGACCTCAGCATCCTCTAGGACGTAAGAGAAAATTAGAGTTAAATTCCCAATGATCGCTATGGGCAACACCAGCATTTCTTCGATTACCTCTCATTTCCCATTATACCATGTAATCCTTGAAAATGTTATACTTGTCTTTGCAGAAAAATGTAACATCAAAGGTTTTCTGAATACTGATAGGAGCCTGAGAATGTCGGACAAGGTATTTCTGTAACTTCACCATTAGTATTTTCTTGGACTTGTACTCAGTAGTGTGTAATATAAAGTAACCAGTCCGATATCACCTATGACCGGTATAGTGCTAACTGAAAGAGAGATAGGTAAAATGTCTATTGTATTTGGATTGGGTTCGAAAACTTATTTATACTTTTCCAAACGTTGTGTTTTCTGTTGCTCATTATCAAAGCAGCCCAGTCACTTTCACTACTGTGCTTCTTAATACACTGTACACCACGGACTGTGTCGCCTGGCAAGAGGCTGCTTTGTGCCTATCTGCCATGTGCATATTTATCAAGGCGGTTTTTCATAAACCACTTTCTGGATAATTTTAGGTATCGCTTCTATGTAATAAAAGCCTAATAAAGGAGATGCAAAAGGCTAACGATCGATGATGATCGATGTCCCTATTATTATCAATGGGGACGGTGATCTGTCCCCTGTATACCACTCTGAAAAGCCTTACATTTCTGCGTTTGGCCCTGCTTGTTTACAGCATCCTCAGATGACATTAACCCCTTGATGCTTATGGTGGTATTTTCGCAGGAGAGGGATTATATGATCCCTCTCATCAGCCTCTGGCCAGCTCCTGATGCTAACGCTGTGCAGATGCGCAGTGTCAAATTCCCTGGAGGAGTCTTTCACAAATGTGTAATGTGCTGGGGATGTAGCTCGCAAGAACAGCAGTTAAAGCCACTGATGTCCCTGCAAGTTATCCTTAGTACACAGCGGGGATATTTTCATTCAAAATAAAAATATCCCTCACAATACGGACTATTATTAAGGGCAATGATTATTAATACATCCTCTTAATATAACAGAAGCAAGTGATTATATAAACAAATACAGATTCTGGTGCACAAGTATACAACAACAAAAAGCACATAAAATAAAGGCAAAGAAGACAAGTAATGTTCTACCTGCACTTGTAGCCTTCACAACTTGCTGCAGCTGCCAGCTGGTGTTCTAGGTTCCATTGGTGCTTGTCTTAATCTTGGAAAGTTTAGGACCTGTCTGGAAAAGAGATAGGGAATAAATGCCTGCATTCAATAGTAATACATAATTTAAATCCCTCCCCCTAAATTTGCAACTGCTAGCCAACAAAGTATTAGAATGCATATATCTCTCTCACTGATCCATCAATTTCTCTCAGTGTGGCAGATGTATTGAGCCTGGGGAAGGCATAAAGAAGTTATAAATGCAAGGTGATAATGCACCAGCCAGTCAGTTCCTAGCTGCCAATTTACATATTGGAGCTGATTGGCTGGTACGTTATCACCATGCACTTATCACCACTTTATCACTTCTTTATGCCTTCTCCAGTTTTAATACATCTGCCCCACTATCCCTCCATGGGTCTCTCACTGAACATATTTTACTGTCTCCTCCATAGCAATCTCAAAATCCCCTCCTTCCATATCTCTCTGATTAACCCCTCCATTGCCATCTTGCCATTACATAGCTTTCTGATTTCCTCTCCATAGCTGTCTCATTGCTCACTCACTCCATATTTCATGGATTGCTTCCTCTGGATATCTCACAGACCCCACTGCCCTCTGTAAGCACACTGACCTCCATCCCAGATAACTCACTGCCCCCCTCCTTCAGCACAAGACACTGACCAAGTTACTGCCCACCTCCCAGCACTCACTGACCCTTACCGCACCACTTACTGCTCCCTTCACAGCACCCCTCTCAGCATAGCACAACATACCTCTCCCCTCAGAGCACAACACTCCCGTTCCCTCACCTCATACCTATTAGCATAGCACAGCACAACACCCCTCCCTACAAAGCATAAAATACCTCTATTCGCACAGCACCCCTTTCTCCTCACAACATTCCACTCAACATAGCACATCACCCCGGCCCTCAGCAGGTCACAGCACCCCTCTCCCCTCACAACACCCCCCTCCCCTCACAACATAGAACAGCACCCCTCTCCCCTCACATCACAGCATATCTCTCATCTCACAGCACAATACCCCCTTCCCTCACAACATGCCTCTCAGCATACCCCTCTCCCCTCACAGCACAACATACCTTTCAGCACAGCACGGCACGCCTCTACCCTACAGCACAACACCCCCTCCCCTCACAACATACCTCTCAGCACAACACTCTTTTCCACTCACAGCATAACATATCTCCTCACAGCAAAGCACCCCTCTCCCCTCAGAGCATAGCACAGCACTACTTTCTCCTCACAGCATTAAATATCTCACTTTTCACAGCACAACCCCCATCTCCTTCTCCCCCCAAGCCCTGCTCACAGTGGCAAACGCAGGATTTCTAGAGGGGGGTCTTCAAATGCAGTCCACAGTGTACCACTCTGCAGAAGTCTGGGGGAGTGGCAGAAGCACCTAGTAATTACATTGATGTAAACATTGGTCTTTTTATACACTGTATACTGTATGGAATACAGCATTAATATTTAACGCTATAGATGGTAAATAGTATAGGCTGTATCAAACATATTTAAATAATCTAAGTAAGTGGTCAGGAAAAGGTTAAACATACCATAATAAATAAATAAATAAATAAATAAATAAATAAATATACAAACTTAAAAGAACCAGTACTGGACTTTCTAAGCACACATTCTTCCAGCTCATGGTAAGGCTCCTGTCTCTTCTTCCTGGCAGCTACTCTCTGGTCCAGTGCACTAATTGACTACTCAGATCTACACACACACACAGTAAACTTGGTAGAATAAGCTGCTACCACTGGGCATGTGCAGCAGCTCTGCTCTGTCCCTTAAACTGCATGATGTGGCAGCAGCTCTTGTAATCATATTATATACCATTGGTATTGTTGTCATAATTTGGGCCACTTGCCAAGAGGAGGGGGGTTTCTGGGCAACTGGAAACCCCCCTGCGTTTGCCTATGCCTCACAATATACCTCTCAGCATAGCACAGCCCCACTCTTCCCACACAGTACCCCACTTCCTCATACCATAACATACCTCTCCACTCACAGCATAACACCCCTTACCTTCACAACACAGATTTCCATCATAGCATTGCAATTCTTTCAGCACAGCAACCCTCTACCCAAATATATGGCACAGCATCCCTATCTCATCCCTGCCACCTCCAGCAAACTTACCTGCCAGGAAAGTTGATGTTGGGCATCGCAGACCTGCCAGCAGCCCCTCGACCAGTTTTACCTCCCAGTCTGTATGATAGCAATGTGACATCATACCATGATATCACCCTTACATGCCACCGAGAGGCAGAGCAGTGTCAAGCCTCCTATGAACAGTGGCACAGTGGAGGACTGAGTGACAGTGACTCACTATCACTGACTGTGGCGGTGGCACATGTCGGGCTGCAGCACGGCGGCAACCGCAGTTTGGTGCTCTGTGAAGCCGAGTACCTGGCATATTGGTCAGGCTAGCCCTGTATACACACGATGTGCCCAGACCACACTTAGACCCTCAAAATCTTTGCATCCAAGTCCCACAGCTGTGCCCCCAATATTTTGACTTATTCCACAGGGACTGGGAATGAACAAGGGTAAAAAATAGGACTTCTGGGCTATGTATACCTGTATTTCCCCATTCTGACGCTGTAACTCGCATTTCTATACTAGTACTTACTGGCTATGGTCTACATCTACTTTGAAAGAGCCAACCTAGCACCAAGCGAATACGACTGTGTCAATTTCTTCTGTGCTCTGTAAGTATTTCCACTTGTTAATTAGTCAGATACGGCTGGATTATAAAATACATAATGTTCCAGATAATTTACCAGGCAAGTCAGGGGTTATTTACTTACCTGCAGACATATTATACATTCCAGATATATTTCTCTCTATCACCTTCCTCCTAGAAAATACTATATACTTCTGGGGGAAGCACAACAGCTCCATTAGTTTTTAAAAGATACATATGGAGAAAAATATTTGCTCCTTTAATTAATTATATATTCAGGCTGTTCTTTCTGTTATTGACATATTGAGTTGGCGTTAACAGAACAGGCATTGTGTTGCATAGATGATAAATTAGACAAGTGGCAGAGGTGGTTATTGGTGGAACAGTCAGCTCCACACTGTGGGCCTAATTCAAGGTTGATCGCAAAAGCCAAATCTTTCTCTAATGGACAAAACCATGTGCAGTGCAGGTGGGGAGATATAACATGTGCAGGGAGAGTTAGATTTGGGTGGGGTGTGTATAAACTGAAATCTAAATTGCAGTGTAAAATAAAGCAGCCAGTATTTACCCTGCACAGAAACAACATACCCCACCCAAATGTAACTCTTTCTGCACATGTTATATCTGCCCCTCCTCCCGTAGTCCACATGGTTTTGCGCACTAGAGGAAGATTTTACTTTTGCAATCAACCATGAATTAGGCCCTGTGTGCAGTAAAAAAGCCAGCCTCTACGTCATTTTCTCCATCAAAGGGCTGTACTCTGTGATAAATACACCCACTGTCACTATCACACCACAATCTATTATATTGTCTTGTACTTGACAAAATGAGACACATAGTAGGTCAAATTAATAGAAACTAAAACATGGTTTGCATATATGATGGCTATGGTGGTCATTCTGAGTTGTTCACTGTACAGCAAATGTCAGGGTCCGGAGTCTTACCGGTACGCTGGGGCCGCGGGGCTGGCTTCCTTGGTGATGTGCGGGCAGTGATGGAGGTGGGCTGCTGAGCCGGATCCATGGGCAGCAGTAGCGGCGGTGAGGGGGTCCGTTGCTAGGAGACATGGGGCAGTGAGCAATGTGGCTTTGCAAAAAGGTCTGTATTACTGGGCACTGCCATGTTGGAGACCAAGTTTTAAAGCATAGTTCCTGTTTCCTGTTTCTTCTAGCCAATCCAGGGGAAGCTCTCCCTATAAAAGGGGGCTGGTTTAGGACAGGGACGCCAGTGCTTCAAGTTACAACCCTGTTGTAGGTGCTTTAGCCTGTGCTCCCAGGATTCCTGCTGTATTCTGGTTCCTCCTGATCCTGCTTGGTCGATTCTCTGTTGCTGCTGCAGCCCTGCCGTTTCTAGCCTGCTACTGCCTGCGAAAGCGCTCCTGGAAAACCCGGTCCAGTAAGACTCTTTGGGCATAGTCGGCCCCGGGTCTTCTGCCTCATCTTTCAAGCCACACTCCACAGATCTCCTTCACCAGCCACGCCTTTGTACCACTGACCACAGCCTGCAGATTATTATCTTCAGCTTCGTTTTCCAAACCACAGTCCACAGTCCTTGTCTCCAGCCACGTCTTCAACCACCATCCACAGTTCCACAGTCTATCATCTACAGTCTCGTCTTTCAAATCACAGTCCACAGTTCTTCGCCTCCAGCCACGTCTTTAACCACTATCCACAGTTCCGCAGTTCATTAATCACAACCTCGTCTTTCAAGCCACAACCTGCAGTTCTTTATCCGCAGTTACGTTCCTTAACCATCGTGCTTCAGCCTCAGTTCTCTACCTCAGCCCTGTACATAATAAATACTTCCTATTGACTCTCAAACCCCACCCACGTTCTTCATTGCTCCTTGTCCCATGCGAAGGAACTATATCCAACCCCCTCATCTTTTTCATCCACAGCCTGCAACCTCCTCGGGCAAATCTCAGCTGCTGGATCCTCAAACTTTGCTAGACGTGACAGTAAGCACTGGCCCAATGGATTCGACGGGTAATCAGGCCTCAGGAGGGGATTCAACTGCAGATATTTGGTCTCGCTTAAGTAAGCAGGAGGCCACACAATCACAAATCGTGCAGTTCATGCAGAGTATGTCCAAGCGTCTCAATTCTCTCTGTGTTGCCATGACGGCCCCTCAAGTATCTACAGCTGCTCCCACATTAGCACCTCCGGTCCAGCTTTCTCCTGTACTAGTACCACTTCCACAGTAGCATTTGCCATCTCCCAGTAAATTCGATGGGAACCCAAAAAAATGCAGCAGGTTTCTTAACCAGTGCGAAATCCAGTTCGAACTACAGTCGGCCAACTTCCCATCAGCACGAACCAAAGTAGTCTATATAATTTCTTTACTTACTGGGCAAGCGTTGGAATGGGCTTCACCTTTGTGGGAGAGGATGGATCCCATCTTATCTAACTATCCAGAATTCGTGGCCACCTTTTGAAGAATCTTCGACGAACCAGGCAGGACTTCTGCCGCCTCATTGGAGATCCTGCGCCTGCGTCAGGGCACGCGTACGGTCAGTCAGTACGTGATCCAGTTTCGCACCCTTTTTCCTCAGAACTGAACTGGAACGAGGAGGCTCTCATTGCAGCTTTCTGGAGCGGTCTCTCCGAAAAGATCTAAGATGACCTCGCAACTCAGGATGTACCTGATAAGTTGGATAAACTAATTTCTTTATGCAATAAGTTAGACCTGAGGTACAGAGAACACTGTATGGAGAGGTTGCGGTCAGATCGCCCTAAGCCTAGAGTTGTTCTTCCACCAACACCATCATCACCAACTGCGGAGGAACCCATGCAGATTAATCGCTCTCGCCTCTCCAATGAAGAACATCAGAGACGGCGACAAGAGAACCTCTGCTTGTATTGTAGTGCATCTGATCACTTTGTTAAAACTTGCAATCTACGTCTGGGAAACGCCGCTCCTAGTTTGTGCTGGAGAGGTCAAGCTAGGAGAAGTCTCAGAATAACATACCAAGAAAGAGTCTGTCTTGTTAACCCAATTGGAGCTCTCTTCTTCTTCTCTTCTCATCCCTGCACTACTCGACTCCGGAGCCGTCGAAAGATTCATTACGTCAACTGTGGTCAGACGATCTGGAATACAAACGGTTCCTTTGGATCATACTTTCTCTAACGTCCTAGTGGATGCTGGGGACTCCGTAAGGACCATGGGGAATAGACGGGCTCCACAGGAGACTGGGCACTCCAAGAAAGAATTAGGACTACTGGTGTGCACTGGCTCCTCCCTCTATGCCACTCCTCCAGACCTCAGTTAGAATCTGTGCCCGGACGGAGCTGGGTGCATTTTAGTGAGCTCTCCTGAGCTTACTAATAAGAAAGTATTTTGTTAGGTTTTTTTATTTACAGAGAGCTTCTGCTGGCAACAAACTCTTTGCTAAGTTGGACTGAGGGGAGAGAAGCAAACCTACTAACTGCGGCTAGGCTGCGCTTCTTAGGCTACCGGACACCATTAGCTCCAGAGGGATCGAACACAGGAACTTAACCTTGGTCGTCCGTTCCCGGAGCCGCGCCGCCGTCCTCCTCGCAGAGCCAGAAGACAGAAGCCGGCAGGTGAAGCAAGAAGACGTCAAAATCGGCGGCAGAAGACTCCTGTCTTCATATGAGGTAGCGCACAGCACTGCAGCTGTGCGTCATTGCTCCCACACTAACCCACACACTCCGGTCACTGTGGGGTGCAGGGCGCAGGGGGGGGGGGCGCCCTGGGTAGCAATTGAGTACCTCCTGGCAAAATAGGGCATATATACAGCTGGGCACTGTAATATGCATGAGCCCCCGCCATTATTTCTACACTAAATCGCGGGACAGAAGCCCGCCGCTGAGGGGGCGGGGCTTCTTCCTCAGCACTCACCAGCGCCATTTTCTCTCCACAGCTCAGCTGAGAGGAAGCTCCCCAGGCTCTCCCCTGCAGAAGCACGATAGAAGGGGGTGAAAAGAGAGGGGGGGCACATAAATTTGGCGTAAAAACAATATATCCAGCAGCTACTGGGTTAACACTACGTTACTGTATGATTCCTGGGTTATATAGCGCTGGGGTGTGTGCTGGCATACTCTCTCTCTGTCTCTCCAAAGGGCCTTGTGAGGGAACTGTCTTCAAATAGAGCATCCCCTGTGTGCGTGGTGTGTCGGTACGTGTGTGTCGACATGTCTGAGGTAAAAGGCTCCCCTAAGGAGGAGATGGAGCTAATATGTGTGTGAGAGGGTGTCTCCATCGACAACGCCGACACCTGTTTGGATATGTGTAATTGCTAAGGTGAATTTATGGCACAAAAGATTAGAGAACAGACAGGAAATCTAGCCATGTCTGTCCCTCTGTCGCAGAGACCTTCAGAGTCTCTCAATGCTCACTATCCAAAAATAATAAACACTGATATCGACACGGAGGTTGACTCCAGTGTCGACTATGATAATGCAAAGTTACAGCCAAAATGGCAGGAAAGTATTCAATATATGATTATTGTAATAAAAGATGATTTGCATATCACTGATGACTCATCTGTCCCTGACACAAGGGTACACATGTTTAAGGGGAAGAAAGCTGAGGTAAATTTCCCTCCTCTCATGAGGAAAAAGAGCGGGAATCTCTAGACAAGAGACTGCACTTTCCAACAAAGAATTCTCAGGCAGTATCCTTTCCCCACTAGGGCCAGGATACGATGGGAATCTTCCCCATGGGTGTCACAAAAGGTAGCGCTGTCGTAACAGCTATTCTCAGGGATCCTGCAGATAGCGTGCACATTCTGGTACACTACTCAGACCGTCGATGGCGTCGGCATGGGTTTATAGCGCTGTGGCAGCGTGGACAGTTACCTTATCAACAGAGATTGAGACCCTAGTATGTAGATATATATATGTATATATAGAGATATATATATATTAAAGATGCTGTCTTGAGATATATATATATATATATATATATATAAAAAACATGCCCAAAGAGACATGAGTATACTGGCTCCTAGAGACAAAGCTATGTCGATTTCTGCTTGACCTGTCCTGTAGAATATGCAATGGACAGATGATGCCGACTTAAAGAGGCATATGTAAGGCTGAGGATTGTGTGGAGAAGGGTTCTCGGACCTGGTCTCCACAGCTATAGGGGTATATGCAATTGCGGTCGAATTCCCGAAATTGTCGAAAAACTGGACTTTTTCGCCCAAAAAAAATAATTCGACAATGCAATTCAGTACTTTTCTTCTAAAAAACGGACTTTCCAAATTCGACTTTTTGAAATTTGACATTTGCGAAATTCGACATTTCTGCAATGGTACAAATGCGGCAATTCGCCAAAAGTATATTCAATTGAAGTTTGGAAATTCGACAACAGTGCTTTTAGACAGTAAATTCGTCATTTTCAATCCCCCACACTTTGGTGGCGGAATCTAATAAAAAAAATTTAAAACATGTTTTTTTTGGTGTATTTTTTATTGGTAATAGCATATCTATTTATATTAGAAGGGATTAGGTACTTGGTTTGTCTTTTTTGGAGGCACAAGTATTATTAATATATTTTTAAAAATATTATTTTTTTTAATTTCTTTTTTTACATGGAATGGTAAAAACCCCAAAAAAAATTGCGTGGGGTCCCCCCTCCTAAGCATAACCAGCCTCGGGCTCTTCGAGCCGGTCCTGGTTCTAAAAATCCGGGGGGAAAACGGACAGGGGATCCCCCGTATTTTTAAAACCAGCACCGGGCTCTGCGCCTGGTGCTGGTGCAAAAAATACGGGGGACAAAAAGAGTAGGGGTCCCCCGTATTTTTTACACCAGCATCGGGCTCCACTAGCTGGACAGATAATGCCACAGCCGGGGGTCACTTTTATACAGCGCCCTGCGGCCGTGGCATTAAATATCCAACTAGTCGCCCCTGGCCGGGGTACCCTGCGGGGGAGGCTTGCTGGGACTTGTAGTTCTTCTGGAAAAAACAATATTCTTTCAATTTTCTCAAGGCCATCAGCCCCCCATCCGCAGCCCTTGGATGGGGGGGACAGCCTCGGGCTTCACCCCTGGCCCTTGGGTGGCTAGGGGGGACCCCTTGATTGAAGGGGTCCCCACTCCCCCAGGGTACCCCGGCCAGGGGTGACTAGTTGGATATTTAATGCCACAGCCGCAGGGCGCTGTATAAAAGTAAACCCCGGCTGTGGCATTATCTGTCCAGCTAGTGGAGCTCGATGCTGGTGTAAAAAATACGGGGGACCCCTACTCTTTTTGTCCCCCGTATTTTTTGCATCAGCACCAGGCGCAGAGCCCAGTGCTGGTTTTAAAAATACGGGGGATCCCCTGTCATTTTCCCCCCCCCCCCCGGATTTTTAGAACCAGGACCGGCTCGAAGAGCCCGAGGTTGGTTATGCTTTGGAGGGGGGACCCCACGCAATTTTTTCGGGTTTTTTCCTGTTTTTCTAAAAATCAGAACAAAATCCGTCAAATCGGACGTTTTTCTACAGCGGGACTGTCGAATCCGTTTTTTATTGAATATGGTGAAATTCAGCACCCACTTGCTGGAATTCGATGGTCGAATTGTATCTAATTAAAAAACGGGCGAAAAATTGCAGCGATTCGCAGCTAATTGCATATACCCCATTGCGGGTAATTCTGATATTTTGCCGTATATTCCTTCACAGCCTAGGAAAGCACGACATTATCAAATGCAGCCTTTCGAACAAAGAAACAAGAAATTCTGAGGTGCGTCCTTTCTTGCCAGAGGCGGGGGCAGAGGAAGGAAGCTGCACAACACAGCTAGGTCCCAGGAACAGAAGTCCTCCCCGGCCTCTACAAAAATCCACCGCATGTCGCTGGGGCTCCACAGGCGGAGCTAGGCCCGGTGGGGGCACGCCTGCGTAAGTACAGCCACAAGTGGGTTCACTCCCTGTTAGATCCCTGGGCAATAGATATTGTGTCGCAGGGATGCAAGCTGGACTTTGAGGAGATGCCCCCTCACCGACGGCCCTGCCAGCTTACCCCTTAGAGAGGGAATTAGTGTTACAGGCAATTCACAAATTTTATCTCCAGCAGGTGGTGCTGCAGGTTACCCTCCTTCAACAGGGAAGGGGTTACTATTTCACAATGTTTGTGGTACCGAAACCGGACAGTTCGGTCAGACCCATTTTGAATTTAAAATCCCTGAACATTTACCTGAAAAGGTTCAAGTTCAAGATGGAATCGCTCAGAGCGGTCATTGCAAGCCTGGAAGAGGGGGATTTTATGGTGTCTCTGGACATCAAGGATGCTTACCTGCATGTCCCCATTTATCCACCTCATCAGGAGTACCTCAGATTTGTGGTACAGGATTGTCATTACCAATTCCAGACGTTGCCATTTGGTCTCTCCACGGCACCTAGAATATTTACCAAGGTAATGGCGGAAATGATGGTGCTCCTGCGAAAGCAGGGAGTCACAATTATCCCATACTTGGACGATCTCCTCATAAAGGCGAGGTCCAGAGAGCAGTTGCTGATCAGCGTAGCACGCTCTCGGGAAGTGTTACAACAGCACGGCTGGATTCTGAATATTCCAAAGTCGCAGCTGATTCCTACGACGCGTCTGCCCTTTCGGGGCATGATTCTGGACACAGACCAGAAGGAGATTTTTCTCCCGACAGAGAAGGCTCAGGAACTCATGACACTGGTCAGAGACCTCTCAAACCAAAACGGGTGTCGGTGCATCACTGCACGCGAGTACTGGGAAAAGAGGGTGGCATCTTACGAGGCCATTCCCTTCGGCAGGTTCCATGCGAGAACCTTTCAATGGGATCTGTTGGACAAGTGGTCCGGATCACATCTACAGATGCATCGGCTGATCACCCTATCCCCCAGGGCCAGGGTGTCTCTTCTGTGGTGGCTGCAGAGTGCTCACCTTCTCGAGGGCCGAAGATTCGGCATTCAGGACTGGGTCCTGGTGACCACGGATGCAAGCCTCCGAGGGTGGGGGGCAGTCACACAGGGAAGAAATTTCCAGGGTCTGTGGTCAAGTCAGGAGACTTGCCTCCTCATCAATATCCTAGGACTAAGGGCCATAGACAACGCCCTAATTCAAGCGGAGACCCTGCTTCGCGACAAATCGGTGCTGATTCAATCAGACAACATCACCGCAGTGGCTCATGTAAACCGCCAAGTCGGCACAGGGAGCAGGGTGGTGATGGCGGAAGCCACCAGAATTCTTCGCTGGGCAAAAAATCACGTGAGAGCACTGTCAGCAGTGTTAATTCCGGGAGTGGACAACTGGGAAGCAGACTTCCTCAGCAGGCACGACCTCCACCCGGGAGAGTGGGGACTTCATCAAGAAGTCTTAACACAGTTTACAAATTGATGGGAACTGCCACAGGCGGACACGATGGCATCCCTCCTAAACAAAAAGCTACAAATATTGCGCCAGGTCAAGAGACCCTCAGACGATAGCTGTGGATGCTCTAGTGACACCGTGGGTGTTTCAGTCGATTTATGTGTTTCCTCCTCTTCCTCTCATACCCAGGGTGCTGAGAATCGTAAGAAAAAGAGGAGTGGGAACAATACTCATTGTTCCAGATTGGCCAAGAAGGACTTGGTATCCGGAACTGCAAGAAATGCTCACAGAGGACCCATGGCCTCTGCCTCTCGGACAGGATCTGTTGCAACAGGGGCCCTGTCTGTTCCAAGACTTACCGCGGCTGCGTTTGACGGCATGGCGGTTGAACGCCGGATCCTTGCGGAGAAAGGCATTCCGGATGTAGTTATGCCTACGCTGATACAGGCTAGGAAAGACGTGACAGCAAAACATTATCACCGTATATGGCGAAAATATGTTGCTGGGTGTGAGGCCAGGATGGCCCCTACAGAGGAATTGCAGCTGGGCCGTTTCCTTCGCTTCCTACAGTCGGGAGTGACTATGGGCTTAAAATTAGGGTCCATCAAGGTCCAGATTTCGGCCCTATCCATTTTCTTTCAAAGGGAACTGGCTTCTCTTCCTGAAGTTCAGACCTTTGTAAAGGGAGTGCTGCATATTCAGCCCCCCTTTTGTGCCACCAGTGGCACCTTGGGATCTTAACGTGGTGTTGAGTTTCCTGAAACTCACTGGTTTGAGCCACTTAAGACCGTGGAGTTAAAATATCTCATGTGGAAAGTGGTCTTGCTATTGGCCTTAGCTTCGGCTAGGCGTGTGTCAGAATTGGCGGCTTTGTCATGTAAAAGCCCCTATCTGGTTTTCCATATGGACAGCGCAGAATTGCAGACTCATACGCAATTTCTGCCAAAGGTGGTGTCATCTTTTCATTTGAACCAACCTATTGTGGTGCCTGCGGCTACTCGTGACTTGGAGGATTCCAAGTTACTAGATGTAGTCAGGGCTTTGAAGGTTTATGTAGCCAGAACGGCTGGAGTCAGGGAAACTGACTCGCTGTTTATTCTGTATGCATCCAACAAGCTCCTGCTTCAAAGCAAACTATTGCTCGCTGGATCTGTAACACGATTCAGCTAGAGATGAGCGGGTTCGGTTTCTCTGAATCCGAACCCGCCAGAACTTCATGGTTTTTTTCACGGGTCCGAGCAGACTCGGATCTTCCCGCCTTGCTCGGTTAACCCGAGCGCGCCCGAACGTCATCATGACGCTGTCGGATTCTCGCGAGGCTCAGATTCTATCGCGAGACTCGGATTCTATATAAGGAGCCGCGCGTCGCCGCCATTTTCACACGTGCATTGAGATTGATAGGGAGAGGACGTGGCTGGCGTCCTCTCCATTTAGATTATAAGAGACTGAGAGAGATTTACTGGAGCTGACTAGGAGGAGTACTGTTAATGTAGAAGTGTAGAGACTGAGTGGAGAGAGTTTACTAGTGAGGACAGTGCAGTTTACTTTATAATCCGTTCTCTGCCTGAAAAAAGCGATACACAGCACACAGTGACTCAGTCACATACCATATCTGTGTGCACTGCTCAGGCTCAGGCCAGTGTGCTGCATCATCTATTATCTATATATAATATTATATATATCTGTCTGACTGCTCAGCTCACACAGCTTATAATTGTGGGGGAGACTGGGGAGCACTACTGCAGTGCCAGTTATAGGTTATAGCAGGAGCCAGGAGTACATAATATATTATATAGTGAGTGACCACCAGACACACAGTGCAGTTTATTTAATATATCCGTTCTCTGCCTGAAAAAAGCGATACACACAGTGACTCAGTCAGTCACATACCATATCTGTGTGCACTGCTCAGGCTCAGGCCAGTGTGCTGCATCATCTATTATCTATATATAATATTATATATATCTGTCTGACTGCTCAGCTCACACAGCTTATAATTGTGGGGGAGACTGGGGAGCACTACTGCAGTGCCAGTTATAGGTTATAGCAGGAGCCAGGAGTACATAATATATTATATAGTGAGTGACCACCAGACACACAGTGCAGTTTATTTAATATATCCGTTCTCTGCCTGAAAAAAGCGATACACACAGTGACTCAGTCAGTCACATACCATATCTGTGTGCACTGCTCAGGCTCAGGCCAGTGTGCTGCATCATCTATTATCTATATATAATATTATATATATCTGTCTGACTGCTCAGCTCACACAGCTTATAATTGTGGGGGAGACTGGGGAGCACTACTGCAGTGCCAGTTATAGGTTATAGCAGGAGCCAGGAGTACATAATATATTATATAGTGAGTGACCACCAGACACACAGTGCAGTTTATTTAATATATCCGTTCTCTGCCTGAAAAAAGCGATACACACAGTGACTCAGTCAGTCACATACCATATCTGTGTGCACTGCTCAGGCTCAGGCCAGTGTGCTGCATCATCTATATATATTATATATCTGTCTGACTGCTCAGCTCACACAGCTTATAATTGTGGGGGAGACTGGGGAGCACTACTGCAGTGCCAGTTATAGGTTATAGCAGGAGCCAGGAGTACATATTATATTAAAATTAAACAGTGCACACTTTTGCTGCAGGAGTGCCACTGCCAGTGTGACTGACCAGTGACCTGACCACACTGACCACCAGTATAGTTAGTAGTATACTTATATTGTGATTGCCTGAAAAAGTTAAACACTCGTCGTGTGACTTCACTTGTGTGTTTTTTTTTTTTATTCTATAAAAATAAAACTCATTCTGCTGACAGACAGTGTCCAGCAGGTCCGTCATTATATAATATATAATATATACCTGTCCGGCTGCAGTAGTGATATATATATATTTTTTATATCATTTATCATCCAGTCGCAGCAGACACAGTACGGTAGTTCACGGCTGTGGCTACCTCTGTGTCTCTGCACTCGGCAGGCAGTCCGTCCATAATTGTAATACCACCTAACCGTGGATTTTTTTCATTCTTCTTTATACATACATAGTTACATAGACATCTTCTCTTTATCAACCAGTCTATATTAGCTGCAGACACAGTACAGTACGGTAGTTCACGGCTGTGGCTACCTCTGTGTCTGCACTCGGCAGGCAGTCCGTCCATAATTGTATACCACCTAACCGTGGTTTTTTTTCATTCTTCTTTATACATACATAGTTACATAGACATCTTCTCTTTATCAACCAGTCTATATTAGCTGCAGACACAGTACAGTACGGTAGTTCACGGCTGTGGCTACCTCTGTGTCTGCACTCGGCAGGCAGTCGGTCCATAATTGTATACCACCTAACCGTGGATTTTTTTCAGTCTTCTTTATACATACATAGTTACATAGACATCTTCTCTTTATCAACCAGTCTATATTAGCTGCAGACACAGTACAGTACGGTAGTTCACGGCTGTGGCTACCTCTGTGTCTGCAGTCGGCAGGCAGTCCATAATTGTATACTAGTATCCATCTCCATTGTTTACCTGAGGTGCCTTTTAGTTGTGCCTATTAAAATATGGAGAACAAAAATGTTGAGGTTCCAAAATTAGGGAAAGATCAAGATCCACTTCCACCTCGTGCTGAAGCTGCTGCCACTAGTCATGGCCGAGACGATGAAATGCCAGCAACGTCGTCTGCCAAGGCCGATGCCCAATGTCATAGTACAGAGCATGTCAAATCCAAAACACCAAATATCAGAAAAAAAAGGACTCCAAAACCTAAAATAAAATTGTCGGAGGAGAAGCGTAAACTTGCCAATATGCCATTTACCACACGGAGTGGCAAGGAACGGCTGAGGCCCTGGCCTATGTTCATGGCTAGTGGTTCAGCTTCACATGAGGATGGAAGCACTCAGCCTCTCGCTAGAAAAATGAAAAGACTCAAGCTGGCAAAAGCAGCACAGCAAAGAACTGTGCATTCTTCGAAATCCCAAATCCACAAGGAGAGTCCAATTGTGTCGGTTGCGATGCCTGACCTTCCCAACACTGGACGTGAAGAGCATGCGCCTTCCACCATTTGCACGCCCCCTGCAAGTGCTGGAAGGAGCACCCGCAGTCCAGTTCCTGATAGTCAGATTGAAGATGTCAGTGTTGAAGTACACCAGGATGAGGAGGATATGGGTGTTGCTGGCGCTGGGGAGGAAATTGACCAGGAGGATTCTGATGGTGAGGTGGTTTGTTTAAGTCAGGCACCCGGGGAGACACCTGTTGTCCGTGGGAGGAATATGGCCGTTGACATGCCAGGTGAAAATACCAAAAAAATCAGCTCTTCGGTGTGGAGGTATTTCACCAGAAATGCGGACAACAGGTGTCAAGCCGTGTGTTCCCTTTGTCAAGCTGTAATAAGTAGGGGTAAGGACGTTAACCACCTCGGAACATCCTCCCTTATACGTCACCTGCAGCGCATTCATAATAAGTCAGTGACAAGTTCAAAAACTTTGGGTGACAGCGGAAGCAGTCCACTGACCAGTAAATCCCTTCCTCTTGTAACCAAGCTCACGCAAACCACCCCACCAACTCCCTCAGTGTCAATTTCCTCCTTCCCCAGGAATGCCAATAGTCCTGCAGGCCATGTCACTGGCAATTCTGACGAGTCCTCTCCTGCCTGGGATTCCTCCGATGCATCCTTGCGTGTAACGCCTACTGCTGCTGGCGCTGCTGTTGTTGCCGCTGGGAGTCGATGGTCATCCCAGAGGGGAAGTCGTAAGCCCACTTGTACTACTTCCAGTAAGCAATTGACTGTTCAACAGTCCTTTGCGAGGAAGATGAAATATCACAGCAGTCATCCTACTGCAAAGCGGATAACTGAGGCCTTGACAACTATGTTGGTGTTAGACGTGCGTCCGGTATCCGCCGTTAGTTCACAGGGAACTAGACAATTTATTGAGGCAGTGTGCCCCCGTTACCAAATACCATCTAGGTTCCACTTCTCTAGGCAGGCGATACCGAGAATGTACACGGACGTCAGAAAAAGACTCACCAGTGTCCTAAAAAATGCAGTTGTACCCAATGTCCACTTAACCACGGACATGTGGACAAGTGGAGCAGGGCAGGGTCAGGACTATATGACTGTGACAGCCCACTGGGTAGATGTATGGACTCCCGCCGCAAGAACAGCAGCGGCGGCACCAGTAGCAGCATCTCGCAAACGCCAACTCTTTCCTAGGCAGGCTACGCTTTGTATCACCGCTTTCCAGAATACGCACACAGCTGAAAACCTCTTACGGCAACTGAGGAAGATCATCGCGGAATGGCTTACCCCAATTGGACTCTCCTGTGGATTTGTGGCATCGGACAACGCCAGCAATATTGTGTGTGCATTAAATATGGGCAAATTCCAGCACGTCCCATGTTTTGCACATACCTTGAATTTGGTGGTGCAGAATTTTTAAAAAAACGACAGGGGCGTGCAAGAGATGCTGTCGGTGGCCAGAAGAATTGCGGGACACTTTCGGCGTACAGGCACCACGTACAGAAGACTGGAGCACCACCAAAAACTACTGAACCTGCCCTGCCATCATCTGAAGCAAGAAGTGGTAACGAGGTGGAATTCAACCCTCTATATGCTTCAGAGGTTGGAGGAGCAGCAAAAGGCCATTCAAGCCTATACAATTGAGCACAATATAGTAGGTGGAATGCACCTGTCTCAAGCGCAGTGGAGAATGATTTCAACGTTGTGCAAGGTTCTGCTGCCCTTTGAACTTGCCACACGTGAAGTCAGTTCAGACACTGCCAGCCTGAGTCAGGTCATTCCCCTCATCAGGCTTTTGCAGAAGAAGCTGGAGACATTGAAGGAGGAGCTAACACGGAGCGATTCCGCTAGGCATGTGGGACTTGTGGATGGAGCCCTTAATTCGCTTAACAAGGATTCACGGGTGGTCAATCTGTTGAAATCAGAGCACTACATTTTGGCCACCGTGCTCGATCCTAGATTTAAAGCCTACCTTGGATCTCTCTTTCCGGCAGACACAAGTCTGCTGGGGTTGAAAGACCTGCTGGTGACAAAATTGTCAAGTCAAGCGGAACGCGACCTGTCAACATCTCCTCCTTCACATTCTCCCGCAACTGGGGGTGCGAGGAAAAGGCTCAGAATTCCGAGCCCACCCGCTGGCGGTGATGCAGGGCAGTCTGGAGCGACTGCTGATGCTGACATCTGGTCCGGACTGAAGGACCTGACAACGATTACGGACATGTCGTCTACTGTCACTGCATATGATTCTCTCAACATTGATAGAATGGTGGAGGATTATATGAGTGACCGCATCCAAGTAGGCACGTCACACAGTCCGTACTTATACTGGCAGGAAAAAGAGGCAATTTGGAGGCCCTTGCACAAACTGGCTTTATTCTACCTAAGTTGCCCTCCCACAAGTGTGTACTCCGAAAGAGTGTTTAGTGCCGCCGCTCACCTTGTCAGCAATCGGCGTACGAGGTTACATCCAGAAAATGTGGAGAAGATGATGTTCATTAAAATGAATTATAATCAATTCCTCCGCGGAGACATTGACCAGCAGCAATTGCCTCCACAAAGTACACAGGGAGCTGAGATGGTGGATTCCAGTGGGGACGAATTGATAATCTGTGAGGAGGGGGATGTACACGGTGATATATCGGAGGGTGAAGATGAGGTGGACATCTTGCCTCTGTAGAGCCAGTTTGTGCAAGGAGAGATTGATTGCTTCTTTTTTGGGGGGGTCCAAACCAACCCGTCATATCAGTCACAGTCGTGTGGCAGACCCTGTCACTGAAATGATGAGTTGGTTAAAGTGTGCATGTCCTGTTTTGTTTATACAACATAAGGGTGGGTGGGAGGGCCCAAGGACAATTCCATCTTGCACCTCTTTTTTCTTTTCTTTTTCTTTGCATCATGTGCTGATTGGGGAGGGTTTTTTGGAAGGGACATCCTGCGTGACACTGCAGTGCCACTCCTAGATGGGCCCGGTGTTTGTGTCGGCCACTAGGGTCGCTAATCTTACTCACACAGTCAGCTACCTCATTGCGCCTCTTTTTTTCTTTGCGTCATGTGCTGTTTGGGGAGGGTTTTTTGGAAGGGACATCCTGCGTGACACTGCAGTGCCACTCCTAGATGGGCCCGGTGTTTGTGTCGGCCACTAGGGTCGCTAATCTTACTCACACAGCTACCTCATTGCGCCTCTTTTTTTCTTTGCGTCATGTGCTGTTTGGGGAGGGTTTTTTGGAAGGGACATCCTGCGTGACACTGCAGTGCCACTCCTAGATGGGCCCGGTGTTTGTGTCGGCCACTAGGGTCGCTAATCTTACTCACACAGCTACCTCATTGCGCCTCTTTTTTTCTTTGCGTCATGTGCTGTTTGGGGAGGGTTTTTTGGAAGGGCCATCCTGCGTGACACTGCAGTGCCACTCCTAGATGGGCCCGGTGTTTGTGTCGGCCACTAGGGTCGCTAATCTTACTCACACAGCTACCTCATTGCGCCTCTTTTTTTCTTTGCGTCATGTGCTGTTTGGGGAGGGTTTTTTGGAAGGGACATCCTGCGTGACACTGCAGTGCCACTCCTAGATGGGCCCGGTGTTTGTGTCGGCCACTAGGGTCGCTTATCTTACTCACACAGCGACCTCGGTGCAAATTTTAGGACTAAAAATAATATTGTGAGGTGTGAGGTATTCAGAATAGACTGAAAATGAGTGTAAATTATGGTTTTTGAGGTTAATAATACTTTGGGATCAAAATTACCCCCAAATTCTATGATTTAAGCTGTTTTTTAGTGTTTTTTGAAAAAAACACCCGAATCCAAAACACACCCGAATCCGACAAAAAAAATTCGGTGAGGTTTTGCCAAAACGCGTTCGAACCCAAAACACGGCCGCGGAACCGAACCCAAAACCAAAACACAAAACCCGAAAAATTTCAGGCGCTCATCTCTAGATTCAGCAGGCTCATTCTGCGGCTGGATTGCCGCATCCAAAATCAGTAAAAGCCTATTCCGCAAGGAAGGTGGGTTCTTCTTGCGCGGCTGCTCGAGGGGTCTCGGCATTACAGCTTTGCCGAGCAGCAACTTGGTCAGGTACAAACACTTTTGCAAAATTCTACAAGTTTGATACCCTACCTGAGGAGGACCTTGTGTTTGCTCATTCGGTGCTGCAGAGTCATCCGCACTCTATCGCCAGTTTGGGAGCTTTGGTATAATCCCCATGGTCCTTACGGAGTCCCCAGCATCCACTAGGACGTTAGAGAAAATAAGATTTTACTCGGTAAATCTATTTCTCGTAGTCCGTAGTGGATGCTGGGCACCCGTCCAAGTGCGGACTTCTTCTGCAATACTTGTATATGGTTATTGCTTAATAAAGGGTTATGTTATGTTGGCATCAGGTTGGCTGATGCTCTGTTGTTGTTCATACTGTTAACTGGGTATGTTATCACAAGTTATACGGTGTGATTGGTGTGGCTGGTATGAGTCTTACCCTGGATTCCAAAATCCTTTTCTTGTTCTGTCAGCTCTTCCGGGCACAGTTTCCTTAACTGAGGTCTGGAGGAGGGGCATAGAGGGAGGAACCAGTGCACACCATTAGTCCTAATTCTTTCTTTGAGTGCCCAGTCTCCTGCGGAGCCCGTCTATTCCCCATGGTCCTTACGGAGTCCCCAGCATCCACTACGGACTACGAGAAATAGATTTACCGGTGAGTAAAATCTTATTATTTCTGTTACCGCGGTGGATGGAAGTTATATCCCTGAGGGTATTATATCCTTTCGTACTATTCCTCTCAAGATGAAGGTCGGAGTTCTCCATTCAGAAAAAATCTCTTTCCTTGTAATTCCTAAAGCCTCTCATGAACTAATCCTAGGGTTTCCATGGTTAATCAGACACAATCCCCACATAGATTGGCAAACTATGGATGTTCTCTCTTGGGGACAAGACTGCTTTCAGAACGGTTTACCTTCAGTTGACCTCTCAGTTCTTCCAGCCTTCCTGTGGAGTACCAAGCTTTTCAAGATGTTTTCTGTAAGCATGGGGCGGACACCTTGCCTCCGCATCGTACTTGGGATTGTCCAATTGAGCTAGTACCCGGTAAGACTCCTCCCCGAGGTCGAATTTACCCTCTCTCACATCCCGAGACACAGGCCATGTCGGAGTATATCCGGGAGAGCAGGGTTTTTCTTCGTCAAAAATAAGGATGGGGGTTGCGGCCCTGTATTGACTATAGAGGTCTCAATGACATAACAGTTAAGAACAGATATCCGTTACCTCTGATCCCAGGACTGTTCGACCGTGTTAAAGGAGCTACCGTATTTACTAAGCTGGACTTATGGGGTACCTACAATCTTATACGTATTCGCCCAGGGGACGAATGGAAGACGGCATTTAATGCCCATGACGGCCATTACAAATACCTGGTAATGCCTTTTGGCCTATGTAATGCCCCAGTCGTCTTACAAGAGTTTGTTAACAAAATCTTCTTCTATATGACTGCTTGGTAGTGTATCTGGATGACATGCTCATTTTTTCTAGGGATCTGAAGACCCATCGGGAACAAGTCAAAGAAGTGCTAACTCCTTTATGTAGGAATCAGTTATTCTGTAAGTTAGAGAAGTGCACCTTTGAAGTACCCACGATTCCATTCCTCGGTAACATTCTTTCAGGGCAGAGGTTACAGATGGACCCTGCTAAAGTCCAGGCGATTCAGGATTGGGCGCTTCCAGCTACCCTTAAAGGAATTCAACATTTCCTGGGGTTCGCTAACTTCTACCGAAGATTCATTCAAAATTATTCTTCTGTCATAGCTCCTATAACCGCATTAACTAGGAAGGGAGCCGATCCTGCCAAGTGGTCTCCAGAGGCTTTGGAAGCTTTTTCATCTTTAAAGGAGGCCTTCATGACTGCTCCAGTTCTTTGACAACCCGATCTCAGCCGTCCGTTCTTGGTGGAGGTTGATGCCTCTACTGTAGGAGTAGGAGCAATATTATCCCAGCTCTTCGAGGACATGAAGGTCCACCCTTGTGCATTCTTCTCACGAAGATTCTCCCCCACTGAACAGAATTACACTATTGGGGAACAGGAATTACTGGCAATTAAGTTAGCCTTTGAGGAGTGGAGGTATTTGTTGGAGGGAGCTCATCATCCAATTTTGGTGACCACGGATCACAAGAACCTACTGTATCTACAGTCAGCCCAATGTCTGAACCCACGCCAAGCAAGATGGGCACTCTTCTATACCCGTTTTAATTTTAAACTCAGTTACCGACCAGGTTCCCTCAACAAAAAGGCAGATGTATTATCTCGCTCCCTAAGTTCAGAAGAACCCTCTGACCGTTCAAAAGATCAATTTATCCTGGAATCCACCTCTTTTTCTGCAACTAATACCTCTCCACTTCCTCCTCCAGGGAAGATCTTCGTTGCACCAAATCTTCGCAAAAAACTTCTTACATGGGCTCACTCCTCTTCCCTCATGGGCCATGCAGGCAGTCATAAAACACCTAAATTCAGCGCTCCTACTGGTGGCCTCATCTCAGGACTGATGTTTAGGAATTCGTAGCTGCCTGTCCAAAATGTGCCCAGCATAAAAGTCCCCAAGGTCCACCAGCCGGGTAACTCCATTCTTTGACGGTACCACTAAGACCATGGATGCATATTTCTATGGACTTTATTACAGATTTACTTACATCTGGTGGGCGGAACACCGTATGGGTCATAGTTGACCGATTCTCTAAAATGGCACACTTTGTTCCTCTGGCTAATCTTCCATCTGTATCCCAGTTGGCAAAATTGTTTATAGCAGAGATCTTTTGACTCCATGGTCTACCACAGGAAATCGTGTCTGAAAGAGGTCCTCAATTTGTGGCCAAGTTTTGGAGATCCCTATGTTCTGATCTTGGTGTGAAATTAAACTTCTCAGGATATCATCCCCAAACGGATGGTCAAACAGAGAGAGTGAACCAAGATCTGGAGACTTTTCTGTGTTTATTCATGTCCTCCTCACAGGACGACTGGCTGGACTTCCTCCCATTCGCAGAATTTGCCCATAACAATCTTTATCTGCCACAAAATCTTCTCCATTCTTCATTAATTATGGTTACCATCCAAGAGTTCCTGACTTCCAACTTCTGCCTACGCTCGAGGTTCCTGCCGCAGAGTCAACACTTCGACAATTTACTGAAGCCTGGAAACAAATTCACAAGACTTTGCTCAAGACATCCAAGAGATATAAGACCTATGCAGATCTGAAACGAAAAGCTGTACCAAGCCTTAAGGTAGGAGATCGGGTTTGGGTTTCCACACGTAACCTAAGATTAAAGGTTCCTACAAGAAAGTTTGCTCCCAGATTTATTGGGCCTTACCCAATCGAAAAAGTGTTGAATCCTGTGGCTTACAAAGTGAAATTACCTCCGCAGTTAAGAATTCCTAATGCATTTCATATTTCTCTCTTAAAACCATTGGTACTTAATCGGTTCAGAGCCGCTCTGCCTAAATCACCCAAGATCCAATCAGCACATGAAGATGAATTTGAGATTCACAAGATCCTCGATTCTCGCAGACGTTATGGTCGCATCCAGTACCTTGTTGATTGGAAGGGGTATGGGCCAGAGGAGAGATCTTGGGTAGATGCAGTGGATGTCCATGCTCCAAGACTTCTTCGGACATTTTATGCCAAATTTCCAACTAAACCACATAGGTGTCCGGAGTCCACCCTCAAAGGGGGGGGGGGGGAGGTGGTACTGTCAGCATCCGGAGTCTTACCAGTGCTTCAAGTTACAACCCTGTTGTAGGTGCTTTAGCCTGTGCTCCCAGGATTCCTGCTGTATTCTGGTTCCTCCTGATCCTGCTTGGTCGGTTCTCTGTTGCTGCTGCAGCCCTGCCGTTTGTAGCCTGCTACTGCCTGTGGAAGCGCTCTTGGAAAACCTGGTCCAGTAAGACTCTTTGGGCACAGTCGGCCTCGGGTCTTCTGCCTCGTCTTTCAAGCCACACTCCACAGATCTCCTTCACCAGCCACGCCTTTGTACTACCGACCACAGCCTGCAGATTATTATCTTCAGTTTTGTTTTCCAAACCACAGTCCACAGTCCTTGTCTCCAGCCACGTCTTCAACCACCATACACAGTTCCACAGTTCATCATCTACAGTCTCGTCTTTCAAATCACAGTCCACAGTTCTTCGCCTCCAGCCACGTCTTTAACCACTATCCACAGTTCCGCAGTTCATTAATCACAACCTCGTCTTTCAAGCCACAACCCGCAGTTCTTTATCCGCAATTACATTCCTTAACCATCGTGCTCCAGCCTCAGTTCTCTACCTTAGCCCTGTACATAATAAATACTTCCTATTGACTCTCAAACCCTGCCTACGTTCTTCATTGCTCCATGTCCCATGCGAAGGAACTATATCCAACCCCCTCATCTTGTTCATCCACAGCCTGCTACCTCCTCTAGCAAATCTCAGCTGCCGGATCCTCAAACTTTGCTAGACGTGACAGCGATGAGGCAAAAAAAGGCACTTCTGCGCATGAGGCGCAATGCGCACACGCAGTGTACTATTACAACGAACAATGTAGTTTCACACAGGGTCTAGCAATGTTTTTCAGTCGCACTGGCTGCCGCAGAGTGATTGACATGAAGTGGGTGTTTTTGGGTATCAACCAGGGGTTAAAGTGAGCCGGAACGGGCCGGAACTGCGTTCCGTCAGTTCCACTTGGAGACGGAACGCAGTTCCGCCTCCTCTGGCTCACCTAACCCGGCGATGTGTCCCCGTCGCTGCAGGGAGATGACGGGCGCCCGCTGAGAGTGTGTTACCAGCGGGTGCCCGTCTTCCCGCACAGCGGCAGCCGGAGGCAGGAGCTCAGTACTGAGCTCCGGCTTCTGGCTCAGTCAGTGCGCGCTATGGGAGAGACGTCATGACGTCTCTCTCATGGTGCAGAGGAGTGGGCGGCGAGAGGACTGTAGCGGCCGGAAACGGAGCGGGGCTTGGGAAGTATGGTGTGTGCTGTGTTTTTTTATTTTTTTTATTTGTGTAGCAGCTGGGGGGCAAACTACTGAGGGGGCATTACTACTGGGGGGCATCTACTGGGGGGCATTTACTGGGGGACATTACTACTGGGGGCAAACTACAGAAGGGCATTACTACTGGGGGACAGACTACTGAGGGGCAGTACTACTGGGAAACATTACTACAAGGGGGCAAACTACAGGAGGGCATTACTACTGGGGGACAGACTACTGAGGGGCAGTACTACTGGGGGACATTACTACAAGGGGGCAAACTACAGGAGGGCATTACTACTGGGGGGCAAGCTACTGAGGGGCATCTACTGGGGGGCAAACTACTGGGGGGCATTTACTGGGGAACATTACTACTGGGGGGCAAACTACTGGGGGACATTGCTACTGGGGGCAAACTACAGGAGGGCATTACTACTGGGGGGCATTACTACTGGGGCAAACTACAGAGGGGCATCTACTGGGGGCATTACTACTGGGGGCAAACTACTGGGAGACATTACTGCTGGGTGCAAACTACTGGGGGGCAAACTACAGGGGGCAAACTACAGGAGGGCATTACTACTGGGGGCATAACTACAGTGGCATTACTACTGGGGGCGTAACTACAGGGGTTAAACTACTGGGGGCATTACTACTTGGAGGCATTACTACTGGGGGCTAAACTACAAGGGGGCATAACTACAGGGGCTAAACGACTGGGGGCATTACCATTAAGGGCATTACTACTGGGGGCACTACTAATGAGGGCATTGTAAAGGGGGCACTTCATAAGGGGCATCACTCCTGGGGTCATAAGGGGCACTGCTATTGCAAGCATTGCATAAGGGGCACCACTACTATGGGCTCTATATAAGGGTCGCTACCACTGTGGGCATTGTATAAGAGGCGCTACTGCTGTAGGCATTATGTGTATTATGGGGTTCTACTACTGTGGGCGTTATTACTATTGTGTAACACGCCCCTTTTTTGAGACCATGCCCCTTTTTGCGGCGCGCGCCTACGGCGCGCACAATACCTTTGTTGAATTGCCGCAGTGGGAAGGGGAGTGAGTTCCACCACCTCTCTAGGACCACTTTAAGCACTGGTGTCAACTGACCATTTTCTGGGAGTGTTTGGAAAAACACAGGCGTACCAGGAAAAACACAGGCATGGCTGGGCGAACGCAGGGCATGTTTGTGACATCAAAACATGAACTGAACAGTCTGAAGTGATCGCAAGTACTGAGTAGGTTTGGAGCTACTCTGAAACTGCACAAAAAACTTTGTAGCCGCTCTGCGATCCTTTCATCGCACTTCTGCTAAGCTAAAATTTACTCCCAGTGGGAAGCAGCATAGCGATTGCACGGATGCTAAAAACTGCTAGCGAGCAATCAACTCGGAATGACCACCTATGTTGCATAGACTTACTCCTCGTGGTATTCTGTTTCTGCAGATTCCTCGCAAATCAGATGGAAGAGGAGGATTTCTTCTATTACAAGATGTATGCCGATATTGCTGTCCTAATCAATCTAAAGGATTTTGAGAAGAGAAAGAACATCTTTTGGGCACGGATGCAGTGGAGGACTTTTGTTACTCCTGAGGAACTGGAAGAGGTGAGTAAAGCAGTAGAATAAGTAGAAGTAGGAGAATGTCATGGACCACACTGGGAACAACAAATAACACCTCTCTAAATAATGTACTGTGTAATGTATCTGAAACACCTGCAGGTCATAATACCATTGTAGAGCACTTGGAAAGTGTAATGGGTGTTGTGTAGTGCACAAAACGTATTACTTATTACTGATGTGTGATCAGCAATGTTGCGTATATAGAGTCTCTGCCTTTGTTACATCATTGAAACTATTGTTTTTCATCTTTCCAGTCATTCTATAATGACCAGTGCCGTTTCTAGCGGCGGGCGAGCCGTGCAACCGCACGGGGCGCCCGCCGCGGCACTTTGTGACCACTGCTCTCCTCCCTCTCTCTCCCCCCGAGCGCTCCTGCTCGGGGGGCGGGGCTTTGCGGAATGACGCGTTTGCGTCGTGACGTCACGACGCAAACGCGTCATTTCGCGAAGCCCCGCCCCCCGAGCAGGAGCGCTCGGGGGGAGAGAGAGGGAGGAGAGGAGGACTGGAGATAACCATCTACAGAGGAGGCGGCCGGCGCGCGGGACCCGAAGAGCGGCAAGTTGTAAGTATTTTCTTTCTTTCTTTCTTTCTTTCTTTCTTTCTCTCTCTCTCTCTCCCCCTCCCCCCCCCCACTTGACACCTGCCGCACTGTGTAAAGTGGGGATACCTGCCGCACTGTGTAAAATGGGGATACCTGCCGCACTGTGTAAAATGGGGATACCTGCCGCACTGTGTAAAATGGGGGCACCTGCCGCACTGTGTAAAATGGGGACACCAGCCGCACTGTGGAAAATGGGGACACCTGCCGCACTGTGTAAAATGGGGGCACCTGCCGCACTATGTAAAATGGGGGCACCTGCCGCACTGCGTACTGTGTAAAATGGGGACACCTGCCTGCCGCACTGTGTAAAATGGGGATACCTGCCTGCCGCACTGTGTAAAATGGGGACACCTGCCTGCGTACTGTGTAAAATGGGGATATCTGCCTGCGTACTGTGTAAAATGGGGACACCTGCCTGCCGCACTTTGTAAAATGGGGACACCTGCCTGGTGTAATGTGTAAAAAGGGGACTTTTTTATTTTTATTTTTTCCCCCTGTGGTGGGTGTGATATCAGACGAGGATGAGACCACGCCCATTTCAATCAGGCCACACAGCCTTGTCGGGAGCGCGCGCGCCTTCGGCGCGCGCATGCTTTTTTTCTGGCTATATGGGGGGGCACGCAATTTTTTTTTATAGCAATGGGGGGGGGGGGCGCATTTTGAAATCTCGCACTGGGAGCCAAATTGTCTAGAAACAGCCCTGATAATGACAATGGGGGATATTCACATGGACGCAGATCTTGCTTCCACAGCAAAATCTGCGTCCATTAACACACAAGCTGGGGGCTGCCCAGCACAGGACAAGGCTGACCAGAATGTGTGTTGCCCCGCCCCACCATGCCTTCGCAATTTAATTGTGAATGTATCGATTAGAGGATAACCCTGCCTATGCCGCCTGTCAGGATCCAGATGGTCAGAATCCCAACGGTCAGAATGCTGATGGGTCCCAATACATATTCTAAGCCTATGCCTACCCCTAACCCTTCCCTCACGCAGCCTAGCTCTAACCAACCCTTACCCGCCGCCTAACCTTTCTTCTAATGCCTAACCCTAAACCTAACCCCAGTGCTTACTGTCGGGATGCTGACCATCTGGGGGGGGGGAGGGGGGGGCGTTAAAAGGGTGCAGGTTGCACCATCTGACACAATCCTAGGGGGTGACACCACAATATCAGACCTGCTCTACTATTTTGGAATCATTCCCTCAGATAGTGTAACTGAGCACCATCAACAGATTCTGGGTCACGCAAGATGTTTATTCTAGAGTGTGGAAGCCCAACCAGCAGACTGTGAGCGGTATGTGATCCTCATACATTGTATAACAGTTTTTTTTTTACTAGGTTATGAGATATGAACAGCATTATATATGGAGACGTGAACGAAGAGCCCATCTTGCCACACCTACATACCCAGTCATCAGGAGATTCAAACGGAAATATCATTCATCCAGTCAGTATTAACAAAAGAAGCCCTGCATCCAGTGTCATCTATTACCACCTCTGCCATCTATATAATTATAACATCAATGTAACCAACTCTGCCATCTATGTGTCTGGTTACTGCCATCTATAGAACAACTAGTAACATCTATATAAACAACAATACCATCTACATCACCAACTACGTAACCAACTACTGCAAAGCTACACTATATAACCAATTATTGCCATCTATACCACCAGCTTTATATTCTTGTGTAACTTGCTGGGAAATACCACCAACCACTACTGAAGGTGGAAGACCAGGATAAAACTTCACCCGAATAAAAACCTTTTTTTCAGCCAAATTGTACAAAATGATTTTATTTAAAAAATATATATATTTT